>NC_142089.1:82180629-82448129 GCF_054644295.1 Miniopterus natalensis
CCTGCATGGCCCACCCCCCAATCCCTGCCTCAGACAACCACCAGTCTCTTCTCTGTATTCATGAACTCATTTTTGTTTGCTTTTGGGGGTTTTGTTTGCTTGTTCTTGTTTTTGTTTTTTAAATTCCATGTATAAGTGAAATCGTACAGGATGTATCTTTTTCTGTCTGACTTCTTTCACTTACCCTCTAGGTGCATCGGCGTTGTGGCAAATGGAAAGGTTTCATTCTTTTTTGTGTGGCTGAGTAAGAGTATTACATTGCATATACACCACATTTACTTATCCATTTATTCACTAATGGGTATTTAGGTTGCCTTGGCCATGGCAAATCATGCTGTAATGAACAAGCGTATGCCTATATTTTTTCAAATTACTGTTTTTGTTTTCTTCAGATAAATACACAGAAGTGAAATTACTGGGTAAAAACGTAGTCCTAGTTTTAATGTTTTTAAAATTTATCTTTATTATTGAAAGTATTACAAATATCCTCTTTTTCCCCCCATTGACCCTTCCACTCTGCATCCACCTCACCCCCAGGCCTTCCACACACCAATGTCTGTATCCATAGGTTATGCATATGAGCATTTAACTTCTTTGATTAATCTCTCCCCACCCACTCATCTACCCCCACCTTCCCTCTGAGATCCCTCAGTCTGTTCCCTGCTTCTTTGTCTGTGGATCTACTTGCTCATCAGTTTATTTTGTTCATTAGGTTCCACATATGAGTGAGATCATGTGATACTTGTCTTTCTCTAACTGGCTTATTTCACTTAGCATAATACTCTCCAGATCCATCCCTAAAGGGTAAGGGATCCTTATTCTTTACATCTGCATAGTATTCCATGGTGTGAATGTCCCCCAGCTTTTTATCCCCTCATGTACTGATGGGCACTTGGGCTGTTTCCAGATCTTAGCTATTGTAAACTGCACTGCTGTGAACATAGGGGAGCATATATTCTTTCTGATTGGTGTTTGGGGTTCCTTAGGATATATTCCTAGAAGTGGGACCACTGGGTCAAATGGCAGTTCAATTTTTAATTTTTTGAGGAAACTCCATACTGTTTTCCATGTTGGCTGCACCAGTCTGCATTCCCACCAGCAGTGTACCAGGGTTCCCCTTTCCCCACACCCTCGCCAGCACTTGTTTGTTGATTTACTGATGGCAGCCATTCTGATAGGTATGAGGTGATAGATCATTGTGGTTTTAATTTGCATCTCTCTGATGATTAGCAACGTTGAGCATTTTTCATATGTCTCTTGGCCATCTGTCCTCTTTGGAGAAGTGTCTATTTAGGTCCTTTGCCCATTTTTTAATTGGATTATTTGTCTTCCTTTTGGTTGATTTCTGGGTTCTCTGTTCTGTTCCACTGATTAAGTTGTATGAGCTCCTTATATATTTTGGATATTAAGCCTTTATCTGATGTGTCACTGGCAAATATGTTCTCCCATACAGTGGGATCCCTTTTCGTTTTGTTAATGGTTTCTTTTGCTGTGCAGAAGCTTTTTATTTTGACGCAGTCCCTTTTGTTTATTTTCTCCTTTGTTTCTCTTGCCCTAGGAAATGTGTCGGCAAAAATATTGCTATGAGAGAGTCTGAGGTTTTACTGCCTATGTTTTCCTCTATGATTTTTATGGTTTCACATCTCACATGTAATTCTTTTATCCATTTTGAGTTTATTTTTGTGTATGGTGAAAGTTGGTGATCTAGTTTCATCTTTTTGCATGTACCTGTTCAATTTTCCCAACACCATTTATTGAAGAGACTGTCTTTACTCCATTGTATGCTTTTGCCTCCTTTGTCAAGTATTAATTGAGCGTAATGGCTTTGGTTGATTTCTGGGTTCTCTGTTCTGTTCCACTGATCTATATGTCTGTTCCTGTGCCAGTACTAGGCTGTTTTGATTACAGTGATTTTGTAGTATAACTTGATATCAGGTATTGTGATCCCTCCAACTTTGCTCTTCTTTCTCAAGATTGCTGTGGCTATTTGGGACCTTTTTTGGTTCCATATAAATTTTTGAAGTGTTTGTTCTAAATCTGTGAAACATGCTACTTGTATTTTAAAGGGATTGCATTGAATCTATAGATTACTTTGGGTAGTATGGACATTTTAATGATGTTAATTCTTCCAGTCCTTGAACACAGTATATTCTTCCACTTGTTTCTATCTTCCTCTATCTCTTTTTGCAACATCCTGTAGTTTTCTGAGTACAGGTCTTTTACCTCCTTGGTTAAGTTTATGCCTAAGTATCTTAATATTTTTGTTGCAATGGTAAATGGGGTTGTTTTTCTTAGTTTCTAAGAGTTCATTATTTGTGTATAAAAATGCCGTTGATTTCTGGGTGTTAATTTTGTATCCTGCTCTGATCTTTATTATTTCCTTCCTTCTACTTAGTCTGGGCTTTTCTTATTGTTGTTTTTCTGAGTCTTTAAGTTGTAGGGTTAGAGAGTTTATTGGAAGTTTTTCTTGTTTTCTGAGGTACGCCTGTAGTTTTATGAACTTCCCTCTTAGGACTGCTTTCATTGTGTCCCATAGATTTGGAGTTGTCTGTTCATTTGCATTTATTTCAAGGAAGATTTTGATTTATTTCTTGACCTCTTTGGTAACTCATTCATTGTTTAAAAACATGTTAATAGCTTCCATGTGTTTGAATGTATTTTAGTGTTTTTATTGTAGCTGATTTCTGATTTCATGCCATTGTGGTCTAAGAAGATGCCTGATATGATTTCAGTCTTCTTGAGCTTGTAGAGACTTGTTTTGTGTCCTAACATGTGGTCTCTCTTTGAGAATGTCCCATGTGCACTTGAGAAGAATGTATATTCTGCAGCTTTTGGGTGGAATGTTCTGTAAATATCAATTAAACCCATCTGATCTAGTGTGTCACTTAGGGTCACTGTTTCCTTGTTTTTTGTCTGGAAGATCTATGCAGTGAAGTCAGTGAGGTGTTAAGGGCCCCTAGTATGACTGTATTGCTGTTGATCTCTCCCTTAAAGTCCTCTAGAAGTTTTTTTAAAATAAATTTAGGTGCTCCTGTATTGGGTGCATATACGTTTATAAGGATTATCCTCTTGATGGATACATCTCTTTAGTACTGTGTAGTGACCTTTCTTGTCTCTCATTATGGTATCCATTTTGAAGTCTATTTTGTCAGATATGAGTATTGCTACCCCAGCTTTTTTTTATTTCCATTTACATGGAAAATATTTTTCCATCCCTTCACTCTCATCCTGTGTGACTCTTTTGTTCTGAGGTGGTTCTCTTGTAGAGAGCATATATTTGGGTAATGTTATCTTATCCACTCAGCCACCCTGTGTCTTTTTATTAGAGCATTTAATTCATGTACATTTCAGGTTATTATTGACAGGTACTTATCTATTTCCATTTTAATCCTTTACGCCTATGTTTCTCTCTCTATTTCTTCATACTATTACAACAGTCCCTTTAACATTTTCTGCAATGCTGGTTTGGTGGTGATAAACCCCTTTAGGCTTGTTTTGTCTGGGAAACTCTCTATTTTGCCATCTATTTTCAATGATAGCCTTGCTGGATAGAGTAGTCTTGGTTTCAGATCCTTGTTTTTGCATTACCTTGAACACTTCATGCCATTCCCTGATGAGAAGTCAGCTGACAGCCTTATGGTAGCTCCTTTGTAGGTAACAGATTGCTTTTCTCTTGCTGCCTTTAAGATACTCTCTTTGTCTTGAACTATTGGCATTTTAATTATGATGTGTCTGGGTGTGGGCCTCTTTGGATTCTTCTTGCTTGGGACTCTCTGTGCCTCCTGAGCTTGTGTGACTTTTTCCTTGACCAAGTTAGGGAAGTTTTCTGCCATTATTTCTTCAAACAAATTTTCTATCCCTTGCTTATTCTCTTTCCCTTCTGGCACTCCTATGATGCAAATATTTTTATGGTTCATGTCCCACAGCTCCCTTACCCTGCACTCCTATAATTAATTTTTTTTTTTTGGATCTCTGATTGAGTGATTTTTTTCTATCGTCTTCTAATTGGCTGATCTGATCCTCAGCTTCCTCTAATCTGCTGTTTATTCTTTCCAATGTATTCTTTTTTTCTGCTATGTCATTCTTCATTTCTGGCTGGCCATTTTTCATAGCACATTGTATGCGGGAAACGTATTTATATGTTTTACGTTGACTGGTAGTAGAGTGCCTGATAAAAACTACCCGCAAACAATGTGATAGTTTCCGTATCTTTTCTCATGTTGTTGAGCATCCTTACAATTAGTATTCTGAACTCTATATCTGATAGATTGCTTGTCTCCATTTCATTTAGCTCTTCATCTGGAGATTTCTCTTGTTCTTTCATTTGGGGCTTTTTTGTGTGTCTCCCTATTTTGGCTGCCTGTTTGGGTTTGTTTCTATGTATTAGGCAGACGTACTAGGACTCTCAGTCTTTTTGGAGGGTCTCTGGTTCAGGCCGATATCACATGCTGTTTGTTACTGGCTTTGAGTTCCCTGTTTGGAGCTGTCAACAGCCCACAACTTGATGTCCCCTCTGCTGGGATTGGGTGCATTTAGACAGGACCAAGATGCACACCCAAGTCTGCTTTTCCAAGGCCCAGGTCCAGAAGCAGATCAGGCAAAGACTCAAAGCACTCTGAAGTCCACCTCTGCCTGCAGGCTGATTTATCTGATTCTCTTAATGAGTCTCAGGCTGTAGAAACACCATGGAGTAGGGAGAGAGGTTTTCCAGCTGGGTGGAGCAATTGCCCCCTCCTCCCCCAGGCAAAAGCTGCTTGGAAGGTAAATGTCTGCCTGAGAAAGGTGTCCTCTGCAGTATGAGGGAATGACTCAGCACAGGAATCTAAACAGGTACCCTCTGATCTCTATCTCCGGAGCCCACAACCTTAGGTTCTCTTCACACAGCTCCAGTCCACTCTGCCCTCCCTCTGCCAGAGACCAAGGTGAGTGGCTACACACGAAACTTTCTGCATTGGCTCTTTAAGAGAGTGCCTGCATTTCCAGCCATGTCTCCCTGGCAGACTGAAACCCTACTGCTTTTCACAGCCAGATGTTATGTGGGCACCTTTCTCAGTTCTGGTGCTCTGGGCTGGGAAGTCCAGCCTGGGGTTTAGGCCCCAGAGTCCTCAGTGGGAACCCCCCACAGCTGAGCTAACCCTCAGGACCTTCAGCTGCTACCCGTGGCAGCCCAGCGAGCCCTCTCGTGTCTCAGCACTTCCTACCAGTCTCTCTGTGTTCTCCACTTTTCCTCCTTGGTTATGAAGGTGCTCTGCAGCTCATCTTTAGTTGCAGTTGATTATTCAGGATGGTTTTTCTATAGTTTAGTTGTAATTCCAGTTTGGTCCTTGGAGAGTGTCAGTGAAGCTTCCACTCAGTCCACTGCCATCTTGAGTGTCTTAGTTTTAAGTTTTTTGAGGAATTTCCACACTGTTTTCCATAGTAGGTGCACCAATTTATATTCCTACCAACAGTGCACGAGGGTTCACTCTTCCATTTCCTCACCAGCATTTGTTATTTCTTGTTTTTTTTATAATAGCCACTCTAACAGGTGTTACGCGATATCTCATTGTAGTTTTGATTTGCATTTCCCTAATAGCCAATTAAGTAGAGTATTTTTTCATATACTTGTTGGCTATTGGTATGTCTTCTTTGGGAAAATGTCTATTCAAGTCCTCTGCCCTCTTTTAAGTTAGATTATTTGTTTTCTTGATTTTTTTTAATTAAGAAGTTTTGAAAAAGAAGTAAATCATTGCACATAATGTATAGTTCTTAAGTCGAGAATTCCACAGTGCAAGTTTGTTTCCCATCCCACAGACACCAGTTTCTCTGCCCCTGAGGTAATGTGTTACCCGTTTTCTCACGATCCTTCCATAGATAGTCTGTGCTGTAAAAGCTATTACAGGTATATGCTTCACTTTAAAAAATGGTAGTACATTATACATGTTGTTATGCACATTGCTTTCTTTTTTTACTACTGCAAACTATTCCATTGTATGGAGGTCATAGTTTAAGTAGCTTCCTACTCAAGGGCACGTTAGGTTGTTTTTCATCTTTTGCTATTATAAATAGTGCTTCTGCCAATAATCATGACCATATGTGTTGTCCTACATATGCTAGTATGTCTATAAGTGGAATGGCTGGTGCAAGGGAATGTGCATTTTTAATTTTCATAGGTAATATCCAGTTGCTTTCCATAAATGTTGTACCAGTTTACACTCCTACCAGCAATGTGTGCAAGTGCTCATTTCCTCACTGTCACCAACAGTGTTACCACTTTTTTATAATTGCCAGTCTGACAAGTGGAAAAATGGGCTACTGGTATAGTTCTAATTTGTATTTTTCTCATTATAATAAGTGAGCTTTACTTTTTTGGAGGGGAGGGAATTTTCCTCTGTCCTTCTAGGTTCTTCTGGCTGGTCTAATAATCAAGTAGACATGAGACAGATCAACAAGAGAAAACAACCAAATATAACTGCATACGTATACATATGTATGGGAACCCCACATACATGAGAGAGTCAGAGACAGAAAGGGAAAATCAGGTATATACAGCATTCTGAGCTGAGGATGAGGTAAGGCACCTTGGGGCTTCAGAGGGGAGGAAGGTCATTTGCAGGATGGTAAGAAGAGCAGATGTTCAGGAATGAGAAGTTAGCCCTGCCATATAGGTAGGTCATAAAAGTTATTTTTGCTAATAACACTTATTATTGTCAAGGCTCCCAAAGTTTCCTGTGAGCCAGCAGGGTCTCAAATGCCTTCAGCTCAAAATAATTCACATGCCAGAGTGACACATCTTCCAGAGGCCTGTTCTGGACCCCTTCAGTCTCACCTTTGAATTTCTTGAGCAGTTTCATGTTCCAGAAGTTGGGTTGATAGATTGCTCCCATCTCATTAAACCAGTCCCAGGCTTAAGAAAAGTTTAGTTCATTTAAACAGTTATGCCTCATTTCAGGAGTTGGTGATACAGGTGGGTTCCCAAAGTTAGGCCTATGGTCTAAGCAGTCAGGTACTTAATCGGAGGCATCTCTATAGAAACAAAAGAAAAGCAATGGTTAATGACTGGAGCAGACTGTAGTCCCAGGTTCTGAGTTCAGAAGGCAGGTAGTCGAGAAGACTTCTACATGTCTGGCTCAAAGCATCTTCAGATGGAGGGAAGGCAGGCAGTGACAGCCTGGTAGGTTCTCCTGATTTTCAGTCTGAATGTCTCTGGTGATATTTCTGCAACAGGCACAAAGATTGCCCATAGATGAGCTGTTGTAGTGATTTCTCTGAAATCTGTATCATTGGACCATTTTACCTTGCTTGGCTTTAAGAAAAGGGCAGTTTTAGTTCTCAATGATTCTAAATCAATGAATAGGAGAAAAACTGAAACATTGGTTTGGAGAGTTATAGCCAGATATTGGAAGAAGCTGAAAGACTTTGAGATGCAGTACAGTTTATAGGTAGAAACAAAACGACAAAGGACAAATGAATAAGCACTGGAATCTAACACCACAATGCTGTGTTACTGAAACATAATTTTTCTCTCTAAATTTACCACCATTTTTACCAAAGATAGTCAAATTAAAACTAGTGTGTTTGCAAAATAACCGTAGTTTCAATAAACTTGGCCTGTTATTTACCTAGGTGCAACAAAAATGTAATTAACCGTATGGAGCTCTTTTAAATCTGCTTTGCTGGAATTTTTCATAAGGAATCTTCAGATTGAACTTTAAAAGGCCTCTCGGGGCCAAAAAAGCCAAGGCCATGACTTGCCATCAGACATCACTGGCAAGACCTATAGATTTGGGTGAGTCCCTCTCTTCTCAAGGTCCCCAAAATATCGTGAGGTTCTTGCACCTGCCCGGAAGTGACCTTCCTTACTCACCTGATGAGGCTGCTGGGAATCTTGTGAGCAAGGTACCGTGCCAGTATTTCTCAGGGTTTTATTGTCTTTGTAATTCCTTAAAGCTGTGGTCATAGCTGAATCTATGCATGTCTCTCTCAAATATGACATCCCAGTCAATGCCTTGGTAATATAACCAGTTTCTAATTGTGTCCTGTTACAAGGACAGATTCTTACTGAACTTGTCCAAATGACAATATTGCCATGAAAATAAGAATACTTGCTGAGAGGTTCTGAACTCTGGAGGGATCAAGTAGGGAGAAAAAAGATAAATGTTTCAATTCTGCTTACCAAGTTGTTATTTACCAAATTGTTTTAAGTCATTGGTAGTTTAAGAGAGAAAATAAGTTTCACCAAATCCATAAAAAAAATATTAAAGAACTTGCCCAGCAGTGTGGCTCAGTGGTTGAGCTTCGACCCATGCACCAAGAGGCCCCCCCCCAGTTGATTCCAGGTCAATGCACATGCCTGGGTTTCGGGCTTGATCCCCAGTAGGGGGTGTGCAGGAGGCAGCCGATCAATGACTCTCTCTCATCAATGTTTCCCTCTCTCTATCCCTCCCCCTTCCTCTCTCTCTAAAGTCAATAAAAACATACTTTAAAAAAATATTAAAGAACCAGCACTATTTCAAACAAAAAGACCTAAAAATTGTAATCATCCTCACCAGTTCATTCAGTCAGTCCCTTGTAATTAAGACTCACTCTGCTTGAGTTCTGTTTTTCCTTAGTTCTCTCGGCCTCGCTGATGATTGAGGGTGATAAGGTCGGTGATAATTCCAGAAAGTTCACGGCCTTCCGTCGAGGCTCATGTGACTTGCGCAGGGAAGTGGATGCCTTGATCACTAGAGACTGTGGAAGGTATATCACATGGGAAACACATTTTTTAGCAGTTTCTTTGCCACTCTGGGGGCATCCGCCTTGCAGCAGGAAAAGGCTTCCAACCCATATGGAAAACACACAACAACAGAGCATATGGATCGCCCAGACTAAGTGGCAGCTCAGTGACGTCCAGCTTAAATATGCTGTGGTGATGAAGGGACACAAAAACCAAACGTGGGGTTTGCTGGGGAGTGGGAAGAACCAAGGGCCGGTCTTGGGTTTCCACACCCCAACTGGTCATTTGATTTACAGCCATTGTTTACTCACCTTAATTTCTCTGATTCATGAGCAGACTGCTGCCCTGTTCCAAGGGCATCAAGATGACAGAACTCTGGCTCCGAGGGGTCACTCTTGCGGGAGCAGGTGACTTCCTCTACGCGTGCACAGGCTAGAGATTCGCCACAGCCTCTGCGTGGAAGCAGCTGGGGCTCTTCACACACAGAGGGAAGCTCTTACTGTTGAGGAGATTCCATTTTCCTGAGATGAAAGAGCTAATTAAGGCAACATAACACGACATTATTTTGATAAAACAGGATCTTCGCTCTCTTGGCAGACAACTCTTCAGAGCATCTTATCAGGAGCAAACCAGTAGTACAGGAAAATTTTTCCTCTTCCAGATAAGAGAATATTAAGTTTTTTATATAAAGCTTATTTTTCAAAGCCTTTTAACGGAAGTATTCAGTCTTATCCAGCTCAATCACATACAATTCCTTTCTGAAGATTTCTTTCTCGCAGCCCTTCTACAACTTTCTGCGCCCATTTTAGCTCACCTCTTCTTCTCTTACCCTTTCTGAAACACCCAGGATAAAATTACTTCATTTTCCTTCATAAAAACACATCTCTTGCCTTTTTTTAAGCCAAATGCATCCTACTTTTCTTGTATACACAGTTGTTTTCCATATGAGTTTTTAGTAGCTTTAATTACATATTAGAATTCTTAACCTTTAAAACTTAATTTCTAGTGATAACTAAGAAGCAGGTAATTGTGAATTGTACCAGTGTTCTTTCAATTGATAAACTTATAAATACATTTCGTAATTTCCAGAAATAAGTGTTTTGTTCATCAAAGTTTAGTTTTAGTTTCTCTCTAATAAGAAGCCAGAGGTTCAATAATGAATGTTTCACTACTTTACTTATTTGGAAATGATCTGCATGTTCAATGAATTTACCTTAACTCATCATTTAATTTAACTTGGCTCTAAGGTTTCAAATTATCAAAAGATTTAGGAGCCTGGTCAGGTGTGGCTCAGTGGTGGAGCATCGACCTAGGATCCCGGCGATCGGGGTTTGATTCCTGGTCAGGGCACATGCCCGGGTTGCGGGCTCGGTCCCCAGTTGGCGTGCAGGAGGCAGCTGATCAATAACTCTCTCATCATTGATGTTTCTCTCTGCCTCTCCGTCTCCTTTCCTCTCTCTGAAATCAATAAAGATATATTAAAAAAAAAAAAGATTTAGGAAACAATTAAATACACATAAAATATAATTATTGCTAAGGAGTTCACCTAACATAACCCTTTTTCCCCTACTTATATTTATTTAATTTTCTTGTTCTTAACAATTATGTTCAGATTACTTATGAAAATTTTATCATACTGAGTTATTTTTCTTGCTGACAAATTTTCAACAAAAATAACATGGAGTAGTTTGACTAATAAAGCCAAGTGGAATAAAAAGTATTGTATGCTGGTAACACTAAAGGCATGCCTATTTAACCAAAGCAAACTCAAACCAGCTTTAATATCAAATATTTCCCCCAAATCAAGTGATCCTAAAAGCATTTGGGTCAGTCTCTATTATATTTTTGAGAATTTTAATATAAGAGCCTGTTTGCTTAACCCAATTAAATGGAGCTCTATTACAAATTAGTAATACCACTCAGAGGTAGAAAATGCTACAGAGCACACATGGACTACCGATGGAGGCCAACAGAGACCTCTGCCTTTGTTTTTAAATCACAGCCATGAGCCTGGCGCGATGATGCAGAGTCACTGCTTAGAAAGTTTACCAGCTCCTTGACTAAAGCCTCTTCTCATTAATATTTATGGAGAAGACAATTAGGATTTGCATTTGTCCTGAATCAGGGAGCCTTGTAGTCAGAGCAGTGGTCTGAGCTTTCAAATATATCGTTTCCTTTTTTCCTTTTCTTCAGTCCTGGGAATTGGGGGTGGTAAGGACAGGCTCGCCCTGACCTGCTTCTAGAGCTGTGTTTCTGCTTTTGCAAAGATTTGTAAGTTCCTCTCAATTCCCCCCAAAATTGGTTTGTAACTTAAGTGACATCATAGGTTGATCTGTCTACCCACCCAGCTACATCGTCCCTAATTCGTTTCTTTCCCTCTGGGGACATAGTTCTATTTCTGATCATAGTTATTAAATTCTTTTAAATGTGTAGTCAAGTTTCAGCTGGGACAACCAGTCAATATTTCTGACAGCATTAAATAATTCCATGGACTCAAGAGGGTGCAAAGGTTACTACCTTCCAGAGTCATTCCCTCTGAGAACCGAAAGCAAGAAGTGACATCTGCTTGTCCCAGGCAGTCAGAAAGCCACACCGTGCCCTTAGGACACCGCAGTACCTGTCCCCCAGGGAAAACCATCAGTTGGTCTGTTTTTAGGAAGGAAGGGACAATGTGAAATTTTATTTTCCTCTCTCACTGGGCTCAGTAAGAAATCCATTTACAATTCTTTTGAGGATGCTCCCTGGTTTTAAGAAATTCTCTAATTATGACCCAGAGTCCTGTACTTGACCGAGGAATGGAAGATACGTGAGGATAGTCACCTGTAAGGAGCATCGGTCTTTTGTACCTTTTGAGTCAGGGCTTTCCCAGTGGGTTTGGGACCTCCGTTCATGGAGTTCCCATACCGAGGAACCCTGGGCTTTGCTCTTTTCTATCCCGTTTTATCCCTCTGTGCAAAAGGCTTTTGGTCTCCAGTGAGAGGTCAAGCCGAGGGACTCTGACCCTCCTGTCGGTCTTTAATTCTGTTACCAAAAAACCCTAGTTTGGCCAATCACTGCTTGGAGACACGGGTTTTGGGTGGAAAAGAAATGTTGCTCTTCGTAGGAAGCTGGCAGCCAGGGAAGAGGGCAGACCAGTGTCCACAGGCCCCCTTTGGAGCTCTGCACCCAGCGAAGAGTTTTACGGGATGGGGAGGGGAGAGGGAGCTCCAGGGAACAGGTAACACTTTTTTATATCAGACTCCTTTTGCCAAATTAATAAATTGCCTTGGGACCCTGAAGTCATCTCCTGCTTGGCAAAGAGACAGTGCGTCAGCAATTGATGCCTGTGTTTGTGAGAACAAAAGGAGTTGAGCAGAAAGAGCAGTTAACATTTGAACAAAGGCCTAATTCAGAAGAAAAGTATTTAATTCTAGCTGCCCCAGAATACTAGGGCATTAAAATCACAAGGGGCTCCGCTACAACTGATTAACCAGCCTGGCTGCTGCCCCAAGCAGTTGCTGGTTGGGTTCCTCATTGCAATTTCTGCCTTCCAGCTGTTTAAAATTTTCCAAACTGCCCGGCCCGCATGGCTCAGGGGTTGAGCATCAACCTAAGATCCAGGAGCTCGAGGTTCTGTTCCC
This sequence comes from Miniopterus natalensis, assembly GCF_054644295.1. Taxonomy (NCBI): domain Eukaryota; kingdom Metazoa; phylum Chordata; class Mammalia; order Chiroptera; family Miniopteridae; genus Miniopterus; species Miniopterus natalensis. The sequence goes on from NC_142089.1 coordinate 82,192,948, forward strand.
CGTCAGGGCACGTGCCCGGGTTTCAGGCTCAGTCCCCAGCAGGGGGCGTGCAGGAGGCAGCCCATCAATGACTTTCTCTCAGTATTGATGTTTCTATCTCTCTCCCTCCCTCCCCCTTCCTCCTTCTGAAATCAATAAAAATATGTAAAAATAAAAATAAACTTTTCCAAGCTGAGGTCAGTAGAGGAGTTGTCTGAGGACCTTTAAGTAACCAACACGGGGTCACTCTGGCCTGTTTGGCTTTTGGTAGTGCTGTATTAAAACCTTTGTTATTTACCCCACGTTTTTAACTAACCACTGAGGATTTGTACCCTGCTGGGACGAGGCCTGTGACTCTGTTTTCTCATTGTTTCATCCTGTAAATGTTTACTTTATTCACTGATTTCTTTGTCATCGTTTAGATATTTTTTGCCTTGTTGGGAAGAGCCGCCTGACTTTCCTCTCAGACCCTCCCCACTGTCTTGTTCATTAACCTCATGTTTCATCAGCTCTCCTCAGACTCGTGAGGGGAAGCTGAGACCGCAATATGATGTCCCCTTTTTATCGTAAGGGACTTCTTAAGGCTAGACATTGTATTTCTTTGTATCTACTTTTTTTAAAATTATTTTTTTATGTGTTTATTGATATCAGAGAGAGGAAGGGAGAGGGAGAGAGATAGAAACATCAATGATGAGAGAGAGTCATTGATCGGCTGCCTCCTACAAGCCCCCGCTAGGGACCAAGCCCACAACCTGGGCACGTGCCCTGACTGGGAATCGAACCACAATCGCCTGTATCATAGGTTGATGCTCAACTGCTGAGCCATGCCGGCCGGGCTGTATCTACTTTTTAAATTTGGTCTTTCCATAGGAGCCAATAAAACAGCTATCATGATGACAGCACTCTAAAATGTTTCTAATTCAAAGTGTTACTGGAAAGGGGACCTGGCTCTTGGTAGGTCTGCCTAGGGCCAGACCCAGAAGGCAGTGTGTGTGAGTTCTTTGAGCAGGAAAAATTTCACAACACGAGTCCAGGTGAATTTTAGAGGACGTTTATTAAAGCTGGGGACAATGAAACAGGGAAGGGCTGGAGGAAATGAGCCTAGGCTGGGCTGCCTGGATTCACAAAGAAGTCAGAGAAAAGGGGCCTTGGGGACAGGCTCAGGAGGGTTGTCTGGGATGAACTGCCACTGCCCATTGCTGCCCTGGTTGCAAGCCTTATGGGGTCCCTTACAGGTTAGGGTATGCGTGCCTGTGGAGGGGAGGCACAGCTGTGCTCCTGGGAAGGCAAGACAGTCACTGGCACCTTTGTTTCGAGGGTTTTTAAAGGCTGGGAGTTTAGTGGTGGTCTTAGGGGAGAATCTCAACAGAACATTCATCAGCTTTATGGGAATGCACCAAAATGAGGTTCATTCCCTTAAATCCAGCTGTCCGTGGGGGTGGCTGGTGAATGGCACTCACTGGATTTCTGCTCTGTCTCCCTGAGTGGGGAGATTTGAGCTAGTTACCCTCTGGCTGGGGGGAGACGTGCAGACATTTACTCTCCAGTGTCCCTGGTGTAGGGAAGACAGGACTTACTAGGTGGCTGCAACTGCTGTTTGACTACCTGCCTCAGTTTTCCTGTTTCACTTGTCCTGGCTGACTGGCCTGCCTCAAAAGGTTCCATCACTTGGCCTTGCTGAATAGGGTCTTAATCGTGACTCAAACTATATGTTTTCTTAATGGTTTAAACAAGGGCCACACAATAGTGTAAAAAAAAAATGCAGCCCTCACAAGGTCCTAAGTTTACTCCCAGAATAGTCTAAGATAGTTAAAAGCCAAAAACCCTCATGCAAAGGAGCTGGCACAGTCAGACATAAAGACCAAGAGATGCCAGTCACAAGCTCCAGGGAAAGTCTGTGCTTCTGCCCTGCTGGCTGCAGCTGCCCAGAACCCCCGTTGCTGTGACTGGCCGCCAGATGCAGGCTGGACCATGCACCTTCTGGGTGGCAGAGACCACAGGGAGGTCACAACCCAGCTCTTGAAACAGAACACTACAAAGGACATAAGAGACTGAACAGTGATCACCTCTGGGAGGAGAGGATCTAAAGGCCCAGGCTGCTCTCACCAATAACCAAGGAAGTACAGTGAGTGCTCGACGCTGCAGACCTCGCTTTAACGGACTGCAGGTTTAACGGACAAAATTTCCGGTCTGTATGTCATATGTGGAAATTAACACCCTGCTAATTTTAAAATGCTTTTAACCAAGACTTGCTTATAAATAAATTAACAGGTTATTTTTTGTTATTAATTCACTGTTATTTTTAACAAACTTTAGTGAATAGGCCATATGTTGGGAAACACTAGTAACTTCACCAACATAAATAACTATCACACATCTACAACTATAGTCTGCATGTTTAAACTCAGGAGTCACTGCGTGTAAACAGTGATCGAGAATGATTAGCACATGGTCACACCACGTGGCGCCCAGTAGTCGGTTCTCACGATGTGTTTTGAATGAAGGTGAAATACAGGTTGGCTGGAAGAGGAAGCAGAGAACACGGGCGTTTTTAAAGTTTTAACCTATTGCAGCGCTGTAGGTCCCGTTCTCTCCCGGGCTCTCTGGCAGCCTGGAGCTTGCCTGCCCCTCTCCAGACCCTGGGTTTGCAGTGTCCACACCTTGCCCTCACCCTCCCCTCCGCTGCCCCTTAGGGCCCTGTCGCACTGAACTAGTCGCTGGCCCCTCCAGTCTCGGTTTCGTCTTTGGTGGGTTGGGAATTGCAGCCTCTCATCAGTTGTGAAGACGGGGGGTACAGTGTGCAGAGCACAGCAGCTGCCGACGAGGACCTGGCCCAGGACTGGTTCCGTTGTGAACGCTGACTGATGCCTTCTGATGAATCCTTTTTGTTGACAGGAGCCCAATTACAGGCGTCGATCAGGATAACTCATCTTTCATTGTAGCTGCTGTAGGGAAGTGCTGTGAGCTGTAGCCCTGAAATACCCCCCACCCTGCCACCGCCTGACCGTCTTCCTTCCCCAGGCTGGCTCTCGAACCACTGCTGCTACAGTGAGCTTTTCCAAACCCAAATCAGAGACCTTGTTTTTTCTCAAGCCATATGGCTCCCGTGTGCAAGAAAAGCTTAAGCTCCTTAGCAAGCTCACGAGACCAGAGACCCATCTCTGCAGTCACATCAAACGCATCCCCACTGGCTTTCCACCCCAGCTCCTCAGGTATGCTCCTGGTGGCTCTTTCTGGGCTGACCAGGTTGGCAGACACACTGCCCTGTGTCTTTTGCCCAGGTCATCCTTCCACTTCCCTCTAGTGTTCCAGGCTGCCTGGTGATCCTGCTCCATCTTCAAAACCCAGTTCACAAAGCCCATGCCAGGGCTGTGTTCGCTAACCCACCTAAACAGAGCTGGTCACTGCCCCTTTGGGCCACCGCTGTGCTTAACACACACCCAGAGTAAGACCACATGCACCTTGACTGGGACGTGAGGCTGCTCTGGCCCCAACATTAGACTGAGCTAGCCGACCAGTCCTGTTTTGTATGTTAATCATTTGGTCAGTTATTTAACTACTTCTCCTACTGGACTTTGAACCCCTTGAAGGTAAGGACAGTAGCTTCCTTTCTTTTTATTTGCATAGCCTGATCACCAGTTGGATCTCAGTGAATGTCTGCTGACTTGCTTTGGGGAATCCAGGGAAAATGACATTAGTGGGGCTGGCCATGGATGGTCCTGAGAGCGAGGACATTGGCCTTTTCTTCTGCAGGTGCTCTCTCTAATCCTGACTTCTTCAGTTACGGGGTGGAAGTATATGAAGCCTGCAAGAAGCAGTTGCTCACCAGTGACATAGTCGAGGAGCAGAAAAAGGTTCAGGATGCTGATCTAGTGATATTTCAGGTTTGTTTTCCTCTAATTATTATAATGCATTAGATTCATCCTATGGATGAACTCTTTCCAGATATTGGATTTTGTGCTCCTAAAAGTGGTGTCGATGTTTTCAGCACACTTATTTATGTCTAGTTGCGTAAGGAGATCCATATAGCCAGAATCACTCATTAAAAATCCTGACCGCCAAGTAAATAGGAAATACTTTGCCTTAAGACCAGTGTTCCAAAAAATGTATGATTCGTGCGTACAATATTGCTTTCATTCCCCTCTAATCCCCACACCAGGCAGGCAGGGGCTACAGGAAAACCGGAGTTGTCTACACCAGCAGGTCAAATGCAGCTCCTGCCTTCAATATACTGATCATTCAGAGGAAAATCCTTTGTTTCCTGCCTCTCACTCGTTGCCTCACCCACCCCATCCCTGTATTCATTCACAAATTGTGCCAGGGCTGCAATTCACTGGGAAGGAACTGGCCCAGGACACTGCTTCTAAGGACTCAAATTCATCAAGGCCACTCCCTGCCCAGCAAGACAGGGATGTCACCCTAAGCCTGGCAGCAAAATAAATACATGCTTTTGGGGAGTCATCAGGTTACTTGAAATCCAAGTCAAACTAGAAAAAAACAGGACAGACTGTGGGGAGAGACCATAGAAACAGAGGCTTGGGCCCCTCTGCTCTTTCTTTCTCTGATTCCCATCAGCTTCTCTCTGCCTGCGGCTCTGTCCTCTGCTTCACCCAGAGGACTGGAGTCTCTAGATGCAGACTCTCCAGAATGGAACTGATTGGTCCAGATTGTCTGTTTCCCAACCCTGTTTGAGGGCAGGAAGTGGGCAGGAGAACAAGACCCCCCTTCCTGGCACCTGGACTGTGGGCTATAGCAACACTGGCCTCAGAACCAGAGCAGCTCTCACACTGTCCTGCTGGTCTCCCTGGGGTCAGCAGACCACTCAGGGAACTGGGTAGCTAAAGCAGCCAAGGCCTGTTGTTTTCATAATGGTTTGTCTTGATTTGTTTTGTTTAATTTTATTTTTATTGTTGACACTACTAAGTTGTTTTTTTATCCTACCCCATGTCACATCTCTTCTCCCACCCACCTCCCCTCTTCCTGATACTTTGCCAAAGGGCCTGCACTGTCAGTTCATTTCGTTCACTCATCTCCACTACTACTGTTACCATACACTGCTCACCCTCCCTGAGCCGACACTCTGTTCCAGATCCTCCCTCACCACCCCGCGGTGAGCTAGGGACCAGGAGTAGCCCCTACGTGCAAATGAGGAAAAGGGGGGATAGAGAGGTTAGGTAACTGGCCAATATCCTACAGCAGTAGTTGTGAAGCTCGGATCTCAGGGCCACGTCCTGAGTTGTAGTGAAAGCACATGATGCAGAGTGTATCTCTTTCACTGATGACGTTGTTGGATGTAGTGTCAGGGCTTCCCTGGGAACAAAAAGCTTCAGGAAGATCATACTGCTGATGTGTGGGATCTGAGGGTGAGTTTTCAGAACCTCACTCAGTCTGCTTCCCAGATGCCAGCAGCTTCCCCAGGCACATGAAGGGGCAGGCTCTTTCCCACACCCTTCCTCCTGTTCCTCCCATTGCCTGGGTCGCAGAGGCTGTGCCACCAAGCCAGAGTCCAACAGAGCTTTGAGTGCCTCCCCATCTGCTTAGGGACCCGCGTAAGGGGGCTGTCACTGGGGGACACAGGGCCACCTGTGACAGCAGCCAGGACCATTGTCCACTCTGCCCCACCCCACTCCACCTTCACACACCCACACTGCAGGCCTCAGACTGAAAGGGAAGAAATGTCCCCACTCGAGTTCCCATGGGTTCCACTCACCTGCTCGGTCACCCTGGAAGAGGACAGTGGGCTTCCTGCTGAGTCTCCAGATAGACTAACCAAGCCTGAGACAACCGCACTGTTTGTCCTTGGTGTTGCCCCCAGTTCCCGCTGTTCTGGTTCAGCGTGCCAGCCATCCTGAAGGGCTGGATGGACAGGGTGCTCTGCCAGGGGTTTGCCTTCGACCTCCCGGGATTCTATGACTCCGGATTTCTCAAGGTATGTGCTCTGGGATCAGGATCACTACAGACTGAGGGAGGGATGGGTGTATCTCATCGAGTTATAGTTTGCTTTTTTAAAAACAAATATTGATTGAGCACCAACTATGTACAAAAAAGCCCTGTATGCTGTATGGGGGGGGGAGGGGGGAGAGAAACATTGTTTCTGGAGTCTTGGAGCTCTGTCTATCCAGGGAGGGACACACACATCCACAGCTGATTACGGCATGGCTGAGAGGGCCTGGGCCGGTGCATGGTTCAGAGGGTCTGGGCCGGTGCATGGCCGGGGGCCCGGGCCGGTGCATGGCCGAGGAGGCCCGGGCGGGTGCATGGCCGAGGGGGCCCGGGCCGGTGCATGGCCGAGGGGGCCCGGGCGGGTGCATGGCTGAGGGCCTGGGCCGGTGCATGGCCGAGGGGGCCCGGGTGGGTGCATGGCCGAGGGCCCGGGCCGGTGCATGGCCGAGGGGGCGGGGAGTGAAGTGGGCCACGTGGTGCTTAGCCCTGGCTAGGGGAGGGCCGACTGTGCTGCTCCGTCTAGCCCTGGCCTCGCCCAGTTTGCCTCTCAGAGCTCCACATGGAAGCTGGTAGATACCCAACACATGGTCGCTATGAATTTCTTACTAAAATACATGATTTTTAAAATTATAAAAGCCTCGGAAAATAGTGCATACACGGAAAACACAGTCACAAAGATGCGGCTTGGACCAGGAGTCATGCCACCATTCACTGAGTGGTGCCACCTACGGGGGCGGCCTGCGCCTCCGTCCCCCCGGCCCGGGCAGCCCCCCTGACCCGCTGCCTGGGCTCTGGAGGCCGCTGCCCGCGGTCAGCGCTGTGCAGCGCCGGGCTGTTCCCTCCGATTGCCCCCCCGCCGGTAGCCGCGCTGGAAGTGGGGCGCCGACTCGCCCCTCCCGGGCTGCGCCGCAGCTCTGCGCTCCAGCCACTGGCGTGTGGCCCCCTGGGGTTCCCGCGGGCGTGTGGCCCCCTGGCGTGTGACCCCCCTGGGGTTCCCGCGGACGTGTGACCCCCTGGCGTGTGGCCCCCTGGGGTTCCCGCGGGCGTGTGACCCCCTGGCGTGTGGCCCCCTGGGGTTCCCGCGGACGTGTGACCCCCTGGCGTGTGGCCCCCTGGGGTTCCCGCGGACGTGTGTGCTCTCTCCGCAGGGAAAGCGGGCCCTGCTGTCCATAACCACGGGGGGCGAGGCCCAGAAGTACACGGCGGCCGGCGGCAGCGGGGACTTCAGATACTTGCTGTGGCCGCTCCAGGTAGCCCCCCCCCCCCCCCCCCCCCCCCCCCCCGGGTGCAGAAGGCGGTGCCGCCGAGGCCGGACGCCCAGACCGTTTTGACTGCGTCTGGAGACGGAATTCTAACCCCTTTACTTGGCGGCGCCGCGAGGTTGGCCGGTAGGGACAACCCGCGTTAGTGCCAGGCTCGGGTGCCGTTTGGGGGAAGGGGCCGCCCGGCGCGCAGCCCCAGGCCCCCGCGGGAAGGCGGCCGCGCCTCCCACCCTGGGCCGGCATCGCGCTCCTCGGCCCCACGCGGGAAGGCGGCCGCGCCTCCCACCCTGGGCCGGCATCGCGCTCCTCGGCCCCACGCGGGAAGGCGGCCGCGCCTCCCACCCTGGGCCGGCATCGCGCTCCTCGGCCCCACGCGGGAAGGCGGCCGCGCCTCCCACCCTGGGCCGGCATCGCGCTCCTCGGCCCCACGCGGGGGCTGTGCTGCTCCCCCGGCCCCGGAGGGCTCCGCAGGGCTCAGGGCCCCTCCCGAGCAGATGCCAAGCCGCTGTGTGCGCCCCCCGCGGCCCAGCACAGAACTCCAGGGAGACCAGGAGGCTGGACCGGGGGTCCGCCCACGTTGTGAGGAAGGGATGTCTGTATACGGAGGGGTGACCACATGTTTAGAAGTTTGTGAGCTCGCTTTTAAAATGTGGCAGTGAGGGGTGGGCCTCTAACCTCCCACCAACCCCTGGTACGGCAGGCCTGGACAGGGCATGGGTTTTTGTTTTTTGGGTTTTTGGTTTTTTTAATACATTTTTATTGATTTCAGAGACAGGAGGGGAGAGGGAAAGAGAGAGAAACATCAATGATGAGTGAGAATCATTGATCAGCTGCCTCCTGCACACCCCCTACTGGGAATGGAGACCCGAAACCTGGGCATGTGCCCTGACGGGGAATCCAACCCAGACCTCCAGGTTCATGGGTCCAGGATCAACCACTGAGCAACACCAGCTGGGTGGCGTGTGGGTTTTAAGGGAAAGAATGCAGAGGGAGGAGAGGTATTTCTAGAAAAGAAAAAGTGGTCTTTGAAAGGAGATGACACAGGGCCTCCATTTAGTGATGCTCTGGCAGAGGAAATGATAATTTCCAAGCCTGGCCTTCTTTCTCCACACACCAACTGGTCTCTCACATGGAACTAGCCAAGCTTAAATTCTTCTTGTTTTTAAAAATATCTTTATTTTTTTTACTTTGCAAAAGTATATATTATGAAAAAAAGTGAGACTACAAAATATAAAAATAGAAAGTCCTCTTAATTCCACCTGGAAAATAATCACTTTTAGTAACCTCATATGTTTCCTTATGGCCATATATATCCTTACATATGTACTTTTTATTAGGTTTACTATGTTTACTTTTTTACACAAATTGTATACCATACATGTTGTTTCAAACTTCTTGTTTTCATTTAACACATATCTTGAAAAACCCTCTATCATGGCACATTATAGCTAGAATAACCTAATTCTAGAATAATCCATCATATGAAGGTACCATCATTTGCCTAATCAATCAAAACCGTAAAGTTTAGTGTCTGAATCAGTAGCAGGGATTACTGATTAACCTCAATGATCAGAGCAGAATTTGTAACTTCCAGCTGCCCAGTCCTTCATCTCCCGGGAAGGCAGCACCCTGAGGTCAGAGGGCACCTCAGGTGTTTTCCGTTACCCAGCAGCATTGAAGGTGTTTGGTTGTTATTTGAAGTTCTGTTTCATAGCATCTCCCCCTTTAATTACTCACCTGAAGCTGTGTGAAGGGTGTGGCTCCTGATCAACTCTGCTCTTTCCTGTGGCCGTAGCACGGCACCTTGCACTTCTGTGGATTTGAGGTGCTTGCCCCCCAGATCAGCTTTGCTCCTGAGACTGCATCAGAAGAAGAAAGAAAGGGGATGGTGGCATCTTGGGCCCAGAGGCTGAAAACCATCTGGAAGGAAGAGCCCATCCCCTGCACGTCCCCGTGGTACTTTGAGTAGTAACACTTTGTGTCATGATGTGCTAGGAGGTGCTGCTGTAATAAAACTAAATGACAACAGAGCTAACGGTCTATTTAATGAAGTGCCTGAAGGGCTGCTATACAGCCAGGTCCAAAATGTCTCATAAGCCGGTCGTATTGAATCTGTTTTAATACCACTATTCACTAGCTTTCTTTTCTTTCCTAATATCTTTCTATCCCCTATATTCAGTCTTCATCAGTAATGTTGTTTTCAGATACTTCTCTTCACATTAAGCTGCATTTGTTAGTTTTATGTTTTGTTTTATTTCATAACTTGTGAGTTTCTATTTTTTCATAGGAAAGTTTAACTGTTTCATAGCTAGTGTTTTAATGCTGTGTTTGGAATTATTTTTCCCATCTTTTTTTTTTTAACTTGCATTATGACTATAAAGCTTTAATTGAACAGCCATTTTAAATATATTTAAAATTATTGAGTGCTAATTACAATGAAAATTTCCAAACAATAGTCTGATGGTTTCCTATCACTATGCCTGTGTTTATGTAACACCACTAATAATCTCCCCACCCCCCCCCCCAGTGTAGGCACCAGGAGATGGAGGTGTCTCTGTATAAACAAATGTAAGAAATTAAATCTCCTCCTCCCCCTCCTCCTCCTCCTCATCATCATCTTCATCACTACTGAGGACAAAGTGGCTGCTTGTGGACAGGGCCCTTCCTTATTGGCAACACCTCTTATATGCCCCTCAAATCAGACTTGGCATACACTTCTCACTGGATCCTCAGGCATATAGGTCAATGGAACAAAACAGAGACCCCAGAAATCAACCAAAGCCATTATGCTCAATTAATACTTAACATAGGAGGCAAGAACATACAATGGAGTAAAGACAGTCTCTTCACTAAATCGTGTTGGAAAAATTGGACAAGTAAGTACATGCAAAAAAATAAAACTAGACCACCAACTTACACCATACACAAGAATAAACTCAAAATGGATAAAAGATTTAAATGTAAGTCGTGAAACCACAAAAATCATAGAAGAAAACATAGGTAGCAAAATAGGTATCTCATGTAGCAGAATTTTCACTGATACATCTCCTTGGGCAAGAGAAACAAAGGAAAAATTGAAACAAATGGGACTACATCAGACTAAAAACTTCTGCAGAGCAGAAGAAACCATCCTCAAAATGAAAAGGGAGCCCACTGTATGGGAGAACATACTTGCCAGTGACACATCTAATAAAGGGTTAATATCAAAAATATATAAGGAACTCATACAACTCAACAAAAGGGAGACAAAAAAATCCAATTAAAAAATGGGCAAAGGACCTAAAAAGACATTCCTCCAAAGAGGACATACAAATGGCCAATAGACATGTGAAAAAATGCTCAACATCACTAATCAGAGAGATGCAAATTAAAACAACAATGAGGTATCACCTCACACCTGTCAGAATGGCACCATTAACAAACAACAACTGCTGGCAAGGATGTGGAGAAGGGGGAACCCTGGTACACTGCTGGTGGGAATGCAGACTGGTGCAGCCACTATAGAAAACAGTGTGGAGATTCCTCAAAAAATTAAAAATTGAACTGCCATTTGACCCAGAGATCCCACTTCTAGGAATATAACCTAAGAAACCTGAAACACCAATCAGAAAGAACTTGTGCACCCCTATGTTCATAGCAGTGTTATTTACAATAGCTTAGATCTGGAAACAGCCCAAGTGCCCATCAGTAGGTGAGTGGATAAAAAAGCTGTGGGACATTTACCCCATGGAATACTATGCAGCTGTAAAAAGAAGGAACTCTTACCCTTTGGGACAGCATGGAGGGACCTGGAGAGTATTATGCTAAGTGAAATTAGCCAGTCAGAGAAAGACAAGTACCACATGACCTCACTTATCTGTGGGATCTAATGAACAAAATAAAGAAAATAGGTCCAGAGACATGGAAGCATGGAACAGACAAATCTCAGAGGGAAGGGGAGAGGGGGAGGGGGAGGAAGACATTAATCAAGAATTTATATGCATAACCCCTGGACACAGACAATAGGGTGGGAAGCCCTGGGGTGGCGAAAGAGCCAGATGGAGGGGGCAATAGGGAGGGAATGGGGGACATCTGTAATGCTCTCAACAATAAAGATAACTTTTAAAGAAAAAAAGAAAACACATTCAGCATCAGCAAGGCAGTGGTAATTGCTGTTGAAGTGAAAAGAAGATGACAGCAGCCATATCTGGGTTTTGTGGCACTGGCTCCCATTTTCTTAGAAGCACAGGACCACTGTGGATTCAGAAAATCCTCTCTGGTTATGCAGTTAGGTCTCATAGCCTAGTTGGGGCGGAGGTTGGTAGGAAAAAAAAAAGACAGAAAAGAGACTTATGTTGCTCAATGTAAGAACGGCGTCAGGAACAATTAACAGGATAGGATTAAAGATGCGGCAGATTGAGTGGAAGCTACACTGACACTCCTGGGACCAAACTGCAATTGCAACTAAAATATAGAAAAACATTCCTGAATAATCAACTGCAACTGAAGATGAGCTGGAGAGCAGCTTCACAACCAAGGAGGAAAAGGGGAGACCCCATAGAGACTGGTAGGAAGTGTGGAGGCCTGAGAGGGCTGGCTGGGCTCCCACAGGCAGCAGCTGAAGGTCCAAAGGGATATCTCAACTGTGGGGGGGTTCCCACTAAGGACTCTGGGACCTAACCCAGCCAAGAGCACCAGAACTGAAAAAGGTGCCCACATAACATTTGGCTGTGAAAAGCAGCCAGGTTTCTGTCTGCCAGGGAGAGATGGCTGGAAATACAGGCACCCCCTTAAAGGGCCAATGCACAAAGTTTCGTGTGCAACCACTCACCTTGGGCTCCAGCAGAGGGAGGGCAAAGTGTACTGGAGCTGTGTGAGGAGAATCTAGGGTTATGGGCTCTGGAGATAGAGCTCAGAGGGCACCCATCTGGATTCCTGTGCTAAGTCATTCCCCTATACTTCAGAGGACATGTTTCTTAGGCAGACAGTTTGCTGCTTTTGCCTGGTGGGTGAAGCAATTGCCCCGCCCTGCTGGAAAACCTCTCACCTTACCCAGTGGAGTTTCTATAGCCTGAGGCTCTTTAAGAGACTAATAACCAGCCGCCCCACCCTGTGGAATTTCTACACCTGAGGCTCATTAAGAGAATCAGATTAATCAGCCTGCAGGCTGAGGCAGCCCTCAGAGTGCTTCTGGACCTGAGCTTTGGAAAAGCAGACTTTGGTGTGCATCTTGGTCCTGTCCAACTGCACCCAGCTCCAACAGAGGAGACCTCAAGCGGAGAGTTGTTGATAGCACTAAACAGGGTACTCAGGGCCAGTCACAAACAGCGTCTGACATTGGCCTGCACCAGAAATGGTCCAAAAAGACTGAGAGTCCTAGCAGGCTTACCTAATACATAGAAACAAACCCAAGTGGGCAGCCAAAATGGGGAGCAAAAAACCAAACCCCAAATGAAAGAACAAGAGAAGTCCACAGAAAAAGAGCTAAATGAAATGAAGATAAGTAATCTATCAGATATAGAGTTCAGACTACTGATTGTAAGGAAGCTCAACAACATGAGAAAAGATATGGAAACTATGAAAAATGACCAGACAGAAATGAAGAATGACATAGCAGAAATAAAGAATACATTGGAAGGAATAAACAGCAGATTAGAGGAAGCTGAGGATCAGATCAGTGAATTAGAAGACAGGGTAGAAAAACTAATTCGATCAGAAACCCAAAAAGAGAGAACAATTAAAAAAGAGGAGGACAGTTTAAGGGACCTGTGGGACAACATGAAAGGTAAAAATATTCACATCATAGGAATGCCAGAAGAGGTTGAAAGTGAGGGTTAGAGAACCTGTTTGAAGAAATAACGGCAGAAAACTTCCCTAACCTGGTCAAGAAAAAAGTCACACAATTTCAGGAGGCACAGAGAGTCCCAAGCAAGAAGAATCCAAAGGGGCCCATGCCCAGACACATCATAATTAAAATGCCAAAAGTTCAAGACAGAGAGAGTCTTAAAGAAAGCTAGAGAAAAGCAATCTGTTACCTACAAAGGAGCTCCCATAAGGCTGTCAGCTGACTTCTCATCAGAAACTCTACAGGCCAGAAGGGAATGGCATGAAGTATTCAAGGTAATGCAAAACAAGGATCTGAAACCAAGTCTAGGGTGGCTGAATGGATAAGATAACATTACCCAAATATATGCTCGCTACAAGAGAACCACCTCAGAACAAAAGAGTCACACAGGATGAGAGTGAAGGGATGGAAAAATATTTTCCATGTAAATGGAAATTAAAAAAAGCTGGGGTAGCAATACTCATATCTGACAAAATAGACTTCAAAATGGATACCATAATGAGAGACAAGATCACTACACAATACTAAAGGGATTGATTGAACAAGAGGATATAACCCTGATAAACATATATGCACCCAATACAGAAGCACCTAAATTTATTTTTAAAAAACTTCTAGAGGACTTTAAGGGAGAGATCAACAGCAATACAGTCATACTAAGGGTCTTTAACACCTCACTGACTTCACTGCATAGATCTTCCAGACAAAAAACAAGGAAACAGTGACCCTAAGTGACACACTAGATCAGATGGATTTAATTGATATTTACAGAACATTCCACCCAAAAGCTGCAGAATATACATTCTTCTCAAGTGCACATGGGACATTCTCAAAGAGAGACCACATGTTAGGACACAAAACAAGTCTCTACAAGCTCAAGAAGATTGAAATCATATCAGGCATCTTCTCAGACCACAATGGCATGAAATTAGAAATCAGCTACAATAAAAATACTAAAATACATTCAAACACATGGAGGCTAAATAACATGTTTTTAAACAATGAATGACTTACCAAAGAGGTCAAGAAATAAATCAAAATCTTCCTCAAAACAAATGAAAATGAACAGACAACAACTCCAAATCTATGGGACACAATGAAAGCAGCCCAAAGAAGGAAGTTCATAGCACTACAGGCGTACCTCAGAAAACAAGAAAAATTTCCAATAAACTCTCTTACCCTACAACTTAAAAACTTAGAAAGAGAACAACAAGAAAAGCCCAGAGTAAGTAGAAGGAAGGAAATAATAAAGATCAGAGCAGAAATAAATAACAGAGAGATTAAAAAAACAATACAAAAGATCAATGATGCCCAGCCGGGCATGGCTCAGTGGTTGAGCATCGACCTAGGATCCAGGCGATCAGGGTTTGAGTCCCGGTCAGGGTACATGCCTGGGTTGCGGGCTTGATCTCTCATCATTGATGTTTCTATCTCTCTCTCTCCCCTTCCTTTCCTCTCTCTGAAATCAATAAAGATATTAAAAAAAAAATCAATGAAACCAAGAGCTTGTTCTTTGAAAAGATAAACAAGATTTATGAACCTATAGCCAGACTCCTCAAGACAAAAAAGAGAGGACCCAAATAAATAAAATCAGAAACGAAAGCAGTGAAGTAACAACTGACCCAACAGAAATACAAAGGATTGTAATAAAATACTATGAACAACTATATGCCACCAAGCTGGACTATGTAGATGAAATGGATAAATTCCTAGAAAAATACAACCTTCCAAAACTCCATCAGGAAGAGTCAGAAAACCTGAATAGGCCAATAACTACTGATAAAATTGAAGCAGTAATCAAAGGGCTCTCAGCACACAAAACCCTGGCCTGGATGGCTTCACAGGGGAGTTTTACCAAACATTCAAAGAAAAATTAACACCTACTCTCCTCAAACTATTCCAAAATACCCAAGAGGAAGGAAAACTCCCAAGCTCTTTTTATGAGGCCAGCATTAGCCTAATTCCAAAACCAGGTAAGGACACTACAAAGAAAGATAATTACAGGCCAATATCCCTGATGGACACTGATGCTAAAATCCTCAACAAATATTAGCAAATCAGATCCAGCAATATATTAAAAAGATCATACACCATGACCAAGTGGGATTTATTCCAGGGATGCAAGGCTGGTACAATATTCACAAATCCATAAATGTGATACATCACATAAACCAAATGAAAGACAAAAATCACATGATCATATCAATAGATGTAGAAAAAGCATTTGACAAAATCCAACACCCATTTTTGGTTAAAACTCTAAGCAAAGTGGGAATAGAGGGAACAGACCTCAACATAATAAAGACCATGTATGACAAACCCACAGCCAACATCATAGTCAATGGGCAAAAAAATAAATTCATTTCCCCTAAGAACAGGAACAAGACAGGGGCGCCCACTTTCACCATTCTTATTCAACACAGTTCTGGAAATCCTAGCCACAGCGATCAGACAGGAGGAAAGCATAAAAGGAATCCAGATTGGAAAGGAGGAAATAAAACTGCCATTAATTGTAGATGACACGATACTGTACATAGAAAATCCTAAAGACTCCACCAAAAAACTACTAGATTTAATAAGTGAATTTGGCAAGGTAGCAGGATACAAAGTTAACACCCAGAAATCAATGGCATTTTTATACACAAATAATGAACTCTTAGAAAGAGAAACTAAACAATCCCATTTACCATTGCAACAAAAAAAAATAAGATACCTAGGGATAAACTCAACCAAGGAGGTAAAAGACCTGTATTCAGAAAACTACAAGACGTTGCAAAAAGAGATAGAGGAAGATAGAAACAAGTGGAAGAATAGACCATGTTCATGGATTGGAAGAATTAACATCATTAAAATGTCCATAACACCCAAAGCAATCTATAGATTCAATGCGATCCCTATTAAAATACCAACTGTATATTTCACAGATTTAGAACAAACACTTCAAAAACTTGTATGGAACCAAAAAAGATCCTGAATAGCCACAGCGATCTTGAGAAAGAAGAACAAAGTTGGAGGGATCACAGTACCAGATATCAAGTTATACAATAAAACCACTGTAATCAAAACATCCTGGCACAAGAATAGGCATATAGATCAGTGGAACAGAACTGAGAACCCAGAAATCAACCAAAGCCATTATGGTCAATTAATATTTGATAAAGGAGGCAAGAACATACAATGGAGTAAAGACAGTCCAATAAATGGTGTTGGGAAAATTGGACAGGTACATGCAAAAAAAATGAAACTAGACCACCAACTTACACCGTACACAAAAATAAACTCAAAATGGATAAAAGACTTAAATGTGAGATGTGAAACCATAAAAATCGTAGGGGAAAACATAAGCCGCAAAATCTCAGACTCTCTCATAGCAATATTTTTGCTGACACATCTCCTAGGGCAAGAGAAACAAAGGAGAAAATAAACAAATGGGACTGCGTCAAAATAAAAAGCTTCTTCACAGCAAAAGAAACCATCAACAAAATGAAAAGGGATCCCACTGTATGGGAGAACATATTTGCCAATGACACATCTGATAAAGGGTTAATATCCAAAATATATAAGGAGCTCATACAACTTAACAGAAGGAAGACAAACAACCCAATTAAAAAATGGGCAAAGGACCTAGATAGACACTTCTCCAAAGAGGACATGCAGATGGCCAAGAGACATATGAAAAGATGCTCAGTGTTGCTAATCATCAGAGAGAGCAAATTAAAACCGCAATGAGGCATCACTTCACACCTGTGTGAATGGCTCCATCAATAAATCAACAGACAAGTGCTGGCGAGGGTGTGGAGAAAGGGGAGCCCTGGTGCACTGCTGGTGGGAATGCAGACTGGTGCAGCCACTGTGGAAAGCAGTGTGGAGTTTCCTCAAAAAATTCAATATAGAACTTCCATTTGACTCAGTGATCCCACTTCTAGGAATGTATCCTAAGAAACGAGAAACATCAATCAGAAAGAACTTATGCACCCCTATGTTCATAGCAGCGCAGTTTACAATAGCTGAGATCTGGAAACAGCCCAAGTGCCCATCAGTAGCTGAGTGGATAAAAAAGCTGTGGGACATTCACACCATGGAATACTACACAGCTGTAAAAAAGAAGGATCTCGTACCCTTTGGGACAGTGTGGATGGTCCCAGAGAGTGTTACACTAAGTGAAATAAGCGAGTCAGAGAAAGACAAGTATCACATGATCTCACTTGTATGTGGAATCTAATGAACAAAATAAACTGATGAACAAATAGATCCAGAGACATAGAAGCATGAAACAGACTGAGGGATCTCAGAGGAAAGGCCGGGATGGGGGAATGGGTGGGGTGAGATTAATCAAAGAACTTTTATGTTTATAAGCATAACCCATAGACACAGACATTAG
Source organism: Miniopterus natalensis (assembly GCF_054644295.1). NCBI lineage: Eukaryota > Metazoa > Chordata > Mammalia > Chiroptera > Miniopteridae > Miniopterus > Miniopterus natalensis. The sequence goes on from NC_142089.1 coordinate 82,210,337, forward strand.
TATGGGGAAGGCCTGTGTGTGTGTGGGGGGTAGTTGCAGGGTGGAGGGGGTCAGTGGGGGAAAAGGGGGACATCTGTAATACTTTCAATAATAAAGATTTTTCAAATTAATAATTAATTTTTAAAGAAAAAAGAACCCAGCTGGGAGTTTTGGAGTAGCCCCTGGCAGCTCTAGAGCATGGGAGAGGGAAAGTGGCACAGGTCCCCGCACAAGGACATGAGCCCAGAGGACTGGCAATCCGGAGATGCAGGGCAGACGGCATCTGAGCAGCTCAGTGGCGGGACGATGTAAGAGCCATGGGTTAGCCCAGACCACTCCAGCAGCCCTCCCTCTGTCAGACATGTGCACTAGTTATTTTGTTTTGCCCTTAAGGGAAAGTGTTGCTCCAGACAAGACTAGCTGATGTGAGATCCTCGGGCTGAACCGGCGCAGGGCACCTGGCTGTGACAAGCTTCGCTGGCTCAGCCCTGCTGAGAGTGATCTGTGGACGATGATGAGAGCTGTAGACTCCGATGAACCTTCGGCCAGGCACAGCCACTGACAGGAATGTATTCTAAGGAAATACATAGAAAGTAAAAGTACCTTTCCAAATTAAATGTTTGTTTTCTTGGCAATGCAAGTTATAACAGTGAGTAATAGCCAGCAGGTATTGGGTGCTTAATATGTGCCAGGGGCCAATATGAGTCCTTTACATGGATCATTGGCTCATTTAATCCTCATAACACTCCTATGAGCAAACACTGTTGCTGTCCCCACCCTACAGGTAAGAAAACTGAGGCAAAGGTAGGCTAAGGCATTTGCTCAAGAGTTACAGCTACAGAGAGGCAGGTGTGGGATTTGAACCCAGAATGTCTAAGTCCTCTCCGGAAGCCACCTGAGTGCCTGTAATGGGGGAAATGACAAAGAATGCGGTGGCCGTCACTGGTGGCTATGCGGGCGGCATCATGAACGCCACCTGTGTCTGTCCGGCTTCAATTCCCGCTTCTCCTAATGGTAACACCCTGATTTCCTTTGGGAATCATGCCCTTTGGTCAAGCGGTGTGGTTTTCAGAAGGTGACACCTCCTCAGTACCAAGAAGTGGCACCTGATGGACTTGACCAATCAGTGTTCCATGCCACAGAAAATCCACGCCAGGCATGAGATGAAACTCAGGAAATCACTGATCTCCTGGGAAAGAGGAGACTTCTTGCTTCTGGGCTTACAGCTGTGACTATGTAGGTTGGTGAGGGGCCCTGACCTGGAGAGCATTGGCCTGAAAGTGAAGCCAATACTGAGGAAAGCTCACCTAACTGTACAGAGACAACTTCCTAATGACCTTTTCTGAACGCCTGGACCCCTCCTTGCCTGAAGCTGGGTTTTTTATTTAGTTCTTCAGTCATGTGAGGCATTATGTTGCCGTTTTTGCTCGAGTGGTTTTATAGTAATTGAGCCATCCTCAATAACCCAACAGGCACAGTTTGTGTCTACACAGAAGTATGGAATACTCCAGTGAAAACAAAACGTAAATGAATTTTGGAATTTAATGATAATGATATAAAAACATACACAGAAGTGTATGAAATTAGAACAAAATTTACAGTAATTGTCAATTTTTTTTTCTCACGCAATGAGTTGAGTATATAGTGTCTAATGCACACAGGAGGGTGGGTGAAGAGTCGCCATTGGAGAACTGAGGGGCAGCAGAGGTCAAGGCCAGTTCTGCCAGTGACTGACAGAGAGGCCTTGAACCATCTGCTCAACCCATTGGGGCCTCAGTCTGGCCTTCCATAGTTACCCCACCCAAAGTGCAAGATGCAAAGGAAGTCCTCAGGCCTGTCATGCCATAATCTTTTCTTGTTGTTAATATTCACCACAGGATATTTTTTCCATTAATTTTTTAGAGAGCATGGAAGGGAGGGGGTGGGGAGAGAGCTGAAGTAACTTGGCCAGAGTCCCACACTACAAGTGGGACTCCATCAAACTAAAAAGTTATTTCTCAGCTTTGAATGTGGTGATGCACTTAAATATTTGCTAATAGCTGTGTTCATATCATTAGCTACTAAGTCACAAGTGTCTACCTAAAGCAATAACACTGATAGATTTTTTCATAAATACACTCTTTTACACCATTGTTCTCTTGTTTCTACCCAAACAATAGTAGGTTCAAAAAAGAAGACCACACAGAAAAGTTTAAAAACAACAATGACACCAGAACAGATTCTAATCCCCACCCCAAGACCAACCAGTATTTGTAAACTAAACCGTAGCTTAACGATTTTTATCTCCGAGGCTGTACAGATTTGGGTTGGAGTCCCAGTTCTGCTACTTACTTACTGTGACATTAGGCAAACAAATCACCTATCTTCTCAGTGCCTCAGTTTCTTCATCTGTAAATGGAAATAACAATGACCTCATGGGGGTTATGTGTATCACTTTACAATGTTCCTGTGGCAAAGGCATTTGGCACGATGTACTGCCTGGCGTGCAGTGTGCGCTCACTAAACAGTAACTGCCATTGGCTTTCAAGCCCACGTGCGTGCTCAGGGAGTAAGCCAGAGCCGTCTTCCTGCCCGGCGGCAGCACTCCAGCTTCCCAGCTGCCGGGAGGGGTCCCGCAGTGCCGCTCGGTGCGGTCCTTCCCAGCTCCCTTGCTTCCCCCATCAGCAGTGCTTGAGTTTCACACTTATCGTCTCTGTCTGGAGACTATCACTGAGACGGAGACAGAAGTCATTAATACCACCCACGTGTTCTCAGCCTCCCTGCCACAGGAGGGTCTCTTCTTTATCCTTAAAGCTCCCCACCAGCCCCCAAGCAGAGCACAGCTCTTGCCAGGAGTGCGCCCAGGCGCCTGCGGTGCAAGGATGGGAAACCAGGGCGAAGCAGGTGGGCCGGGTGGGCCGAGGGTGGGGACTGGGCTTGCGGGTCAGAGGCTGCACCAGGAGTCAGCAATGCGTGCAGTGCCGACTAGGGTCCAAACCCTATTCTAAAAGCTCTGGATTCAAGAGAACACAAGACACAGAACTCCCACCCTCCATTTCACATTTAGGGGAAAATGGCCACAGTGTGTTACTCTGTGCTTTCAACTGTATTCCCTTTAGCATTTTGTGGAAGCACAAGGAGGGACTGGAATTGCTTTTTAATAACGTCATTTTTTAAAATAACTTTTTGCTGTGGCATATTGGTTTTTTTTTAAGAGAGGATTTTTATTTTTTATTATTTTCTTCTTGTTAATCCTTGCCCAAGGATGTTTTTTCCATTGATTTTTAGAGAGAGTGGAAGGAAGGGGAGGGGAGAGACAGAGAGAGAAACACCGATGTGAGAGTGACACGTAGACAGTTGCCTCCTGTGTGCGCCCTGACCCAGCCTGCAACCCAGGTACATGCTCTTGACCAGGAGTTGAACCCATGATTCTTCGGTGCCTAGGCCAAAGGTCCAGCCACTGAGCTGCACCGGCCAGGGCTGTGTTTTGTTTCCTAAGGTGAAACCCTGATGAGGCTGGGCCACGTGGGGCCCTGGAAGTTTTTATTATGATATAATCACCTCCTAACTGGTTGCACAGCCTCCGACCTTGCCCTTTTCTACATTGCTCCCTAAGACAGAGCTGACCATGCTGAGTCAGCCTCCCAGCGCAAGCACCTTGCCCTGTTCCCACTGCTTCCAGAACAAAGTTCAAGACCTCCCACAATGTGGGCCTACCTGCCCCAGTCTGCCTTCTCATACAGGCCCCGACCCTCCCTTGGCTGCCACAGATCCTGGTGCGTCCACCCTGCCACACACAGGCCTTGCCTATGGTCAAGTGCTTCTTCCGTGACCTGGTTCCTGCCAGCTCTCAAACTCGCCTCTCTGGGAAACCCTGGCATCTTTCAAGCCTCGGTTGGAGAATGTCCTGTCTGGGAAGGCTTCCAGACACCCTGGGGGGAGCTAATCTCCCACCCCCCTGCACACTCAGCACGGCCTTGGGGTTGACTGCTTACTGTGAATGGTTCTGGCTGAAATCTGTTTTCCAGGGTGATCAGACAGACATAGCTGTCTAAGCTCTGTCTGCCCACATTGCTGCATGTATTCTGGTTCCCTTTCACCCATCCACTCTCCCTAATACTCTGCGCACCTCATGAAAATGCAGACCAGCGTTGGAAACCCCATGGTCCCGGCAGACACCAGAGCTCCGCGAACACACGTGGGATGGGAGGGAGGACTGTTCTAGCCCTGCCTGGGGCGGGCTCCGCCAGCCCGGCGCCCACTGCGCTTGGGGGGAGAAGAGCCGGGTGCGCCCATCTCTACCCAGGACCCCTCTGCACCCCAGAGCCTCTGGGGGTGAGCTGGAAGGTGGTGGAGGCTGTGGCCAGGCATACTTGAGGAAGACGAGAGGTTCGGAAAGCTAATCCAGCGACATTTCAGGATTGTTTTTCCTCCTAATAAGTGTATTTAATTATATATATATATGTGAATCCTCACTTGAGGATATTTTTTCCGTAGCTTTCAGAGAGAGTGGGAGGGCGGGGGAGAGAGAGACACCTGTGAGAGACACACCCGCCGGCTGCCTCTGGCAGGTGCCCCCTGCGGGCGGAGGGGGAGCGAACCGCAGCCCTGGTGTGCGCCCCGGACCGGCATCCACGGCGACCCGTGGGTGCGCAAGCCCCGCTCCAACCGCTGCGCCCGGCCAGGGCTATTTCATATTTCTTTCTTTTCTTCTTCTTTTCTTTTCTTCTTTTCTTTTCTTTTCTTTTCTTCTTTTCTTTTCTTTCTTTTCTTTCTTTTTTCTTTTCTTTTCTTCTTTCTTTCTTTCTTTCTTTTTGCTTAAAGTCAAAAGATTTGCGTGGGTTTTTTTTCGTTTTTTATTTATTTTTAATTTTTAAATTTATTTTTGTTTAAAATATTACAGATGTCCCTTCTTCTCCCGTGCCGGCTCCACCTCGCCCCACCTCCTCCCCAGCCCCTCGCCCCACCGCTGTCCGTGCCCTTGGGTTGCGCGTACGTGCCCATAAATTCTTTGGTTATTTAACACGTCTCAGCACGGCCAGCCGGGTGTCTTCAGGCCGCAGGGTGCTGCGCGGCCCCGCGCGGTGCACGCACCAGGAGGCGCTCAGGCCCGCGGGCCCGCCGGGGTCCGCGCCGCAGGCTCCGTGGCCCGGGGCCGGCTGTCCCGGGGAGACCCGGGGGCGCCCCCAGCGCGGCCGCGGCAGCCCCACCGCCCCGCCCCGCCCGCGGCCGTCAGGGCTCACAGCAGCCCAGCTACCCCGCAAGCCCGGGCATTTAAGAAAACCCTCCGCGTCTTTGTTGACCTTGGTGATGGTTTTTGTTTTCACCTGAGTCACAAATCGCCTTCCCAGGGAACTGATTCCGATCACCGGGCTTCGCGGGTTCCCAGGTGGCGCGAGCAGCGCTCCCAGTGTGCGGCGCCGCGCCCCGCATCTGAGCGCCCGGCGAAGCGGCGGACCCCCCGCGCGGGAGCGCGCCTGGCGCCAGGCTGTGCGCACGCTGCCCTCTGGCGGCAGGCCCTGGAGCCAGCCTCTGGCTCAGGGGGGCTCAGGGGGGCTCAGGGGGGCTCAGGGGGGCTCAGGGGGGCTCAGGCGGGCTCAGGGGGGCTCAGGGGCGCTCAGGCCAGCTCGCGCGGGGGACCCCCGAGTCCCCCTCTAACTCCGCAGGCGTGGGAGCCTCCCATCCCCAGCCCCAGGCTGTTCCCAGACACCTGGCCCGGAAGGTAAGCTCGCGTTTTCATTGCGCACGGAGCGTAACAGGCTGGCGCCGACAGGACGCCGTGCACCGCGCTGCGTCCTCCCCTGGCTGCCCCCTGGTCTTGCGGAGGAGGCTCCGTGTCCTGGTGGCCTCCCTGCAGGTGGCTGGGAAGGGCGCCGGCTCTCGCCGCCGGGCCGCTGCACCCACCGTCCTCCGCCTCCTGCCCGCCTGGAGCGGCGCAGCAGCCCGGGCCCTTGATCAGTTACTAGCTGTTGAGTCGATTCTGAATATGGAAGGAAAATCAGGATTCACAGATGCCAACCGGCTTGCCCTCAGTAGCACCGTGGGCTCTGCGGCGCCTTTAGGGAGGCCTCCGGCATCCTGGGTGGAGCCCAGCCCCGGCCTTGCGCGGCGCTCCCGCCGCGTGGCGACCTGCAGCCGGTGGCAAGTGCCCAGGAGAGTCCAGGTCTCGGGCCTGGAACCAAGGGCAGCTGTGCTAAACTGCTTCCCGAGGCTGGTCTTAAAGGGATATGAGGTAGCCAGCCCGTGTGGCTCAGTGGTTGAGTGGCCCTGTGAACCAGCAGATCAGGGTTCGGCTCCCGTCAGGGCCGATGCGGGGGTTGCGGGCTGGATCCCCAGTAGGGGGCGTGCAATGACTGTCTCATCATCGATATTTCCATCTCTCTCTGAAATCAATAAAAAATTTTATTTTTAAAAAAGGAATACAAGGTAGGAGAGGGGCATCCTTTCTCAGATCTTTCTGCAGGTGCTGCTCACCTGGCCGCCCCGAGATGCGCTGCTGCTCAGCCAGCCAACTCCAGGCCCGCTCCGGCCTGAGCCCGCCAGCACCTTCCTCCGCCTCTGCGGGGCCCGCCAGGCGCCGCTCATCCGGGATAATGACCGTTTTGCTGCTGCTTTTCCAACGCCTGTACTTTTTTTGCCTTTTTGTGTTTTTATTTTTATTTTTGGGTCTCTTTTAATTTTTTCTTTTTTTTCTTTTTAAATTTATCTTTATTGTTGAGAGTATTACAGGTATACCATTTCCCCCGCAAATGACCCCCTCCACTTCGCTCCCACCCCCTCCCCAGGCCTTCACCCTGTTATTGTCTGTGTCCATGGGTTATGCATATATGCACATAACTTCTTTGGTTAATCTCTTCCCACCCTCCACCCCCTTCCCTCTTTCCTCTGAAATATGATCGTCTGTTGCATCCATCAATGTCTCTGGATTTATTTAGTTCATCAGATTCTTTTGTTCCTTAGCTTCTTGTTAAAGAAGAACCTTCAGCATTTCCTGTAGTGCTGGTCTGGTGGTGATGAACTCCTTTAGCTTTTCCTTGTCTGAGAAGCTCTTTATCTGACCTTCAATTCTAAATGGTAGCTTTGCTGGGTAGAGCAATCTTGGTTGTAGTTCCATGTTTTTCATCACTTTGAATATTTCTTGCCCCTCCCTTCTGGCTGCAAGGTTTCTGTTGAGAAATCAGCTGACAGTCATATGGGTGCTCCCTTGTAGGTAACTAACTGCTTTTCTCTTGCTGCTTTTAAGATTCTCTCTTTGTCTTTAACCTTTGGCATTTTAATGATGATGTGTCTTGCTGTGGGCCTCTTTGGGTTCCTCTTGTTTGGGACCCTCTGTGCTTCCTGGACTTGAAAGTCGATTTCTTTCCCCAGGTAGGGGAAGTTTTCTGTAATTATTTTTTCAAATAGGTTTTCAATTCCTTGGTCTCTTTCTTCCCTTTCTGGCACCCCAATAATACAAATGTTGGGCCTCTTGAAGTTGTCCCAGAGGCTCCTTATACTATCTTCATATTTCTGGCTTCTTTTTTCTTTTTGCTCTTCTGGTTGGGTGTTTTTTGTTTCCTCATGTTCCAAATTGCTGATTTGATTCTCAGTGTCCTCTACTCTACTGTTGATTCCATGTAAATTATTCTCATTCCAGTTCCTGAACCCTTCATTTCAAATTGGTCCTTTATTATGTCATCGATTTTCTCAGTTATTTCCCTAACCATCTGCTTAAACATCCTTATAACCAAAATTCTGAACTCTCTATCTGTTAGCTTGCTTGGATCTATTTCATTTAGTTCCTCTTCTAGAGATTTCTTCTGTTTTTTCCTGTGTGACATGTTTCTTTGCCTCCGCATTTTGGCTGCTTCCAGGTGTTTGTTTCTATGTATTAGGTAGAGCTGCTATGTCTCCTGGGATTTGTAGCGTGGCTTTGTGTAGTAGGTGTCTGTAGGGTCCAGTGGCTCAGCCTCCCCAGTCACCTGAGCTGGGCCTTCTAGGTGCTCCCTTGTGTGGGCTGTGTGCACTGTCCTGTTGTAGTTGAGCCTTGGTTGCTGTTGGCGTCCCTGGGAGGAACTGACTCCCAGGCCAATCAGCTGTGAGGACCAGCTGCAACTACAGCCAGAGAGCTGCTATGCTGGAGACACCCCTATGGAGCAGGACTTACTTCAGTGGAGCTTTGGTTCACCAAGTGTGCCCCTTGAGTGTGTCACTCTTGGCTGTGGTAGGGTTGGAATCCAGTGTGGTCAAGTATGACCACCAGGTGCACTGTCTCTGGGGCCTCCCAGGAGGTGCAAAGTCAGCCTGTGCCAGTGCCTTGCCCAGGGCCACCCAGCATGAGCTACACAGCAAACCGTAGTTGGCTGCTCCTTGTGCTGGGCTTGGCGGTGTCCAGGACAGGCCAAGCTATGAGCCAATGCAGGTGCCGCTAGTGCCAGGCCTGGGGCCGCTTATCAAGCCGTATGGGGCCCGCTGCTGCTTGTTTGAGAGATTTTAGGAAAGTCCTAAGCATGGGGCTCGAGAGGCCACTTGCAGAGAAAAGCCCCTGGAAATGGCCCCGATGAGCTGCAGGTGGGGAGGGGCGGGGCCTCTGGGAATCATGGGGCGGGGCCAAAGGTGTGAGTCAGGTGGTGGTGACTCAAATATGGCGCCCGGCTGCCGTCTGTGCGGGGAGGACTCGCCACAGGAGCCACGGCCTCCACCAGCCCTTCTGCCTGGGAGGAAGCCGCCCTCCGCCTCTCGCCCGGATCTCAGGCAGGTTAGTTCCTCCCCGAGTGTCCGGGTCCTTCCAGGCTGCTGCCCGGCGCTGGGCTCAGAGGGAGTGTCCAAGTGAGTCTGTGCCGGGCCCTTAAGAGGAGCTGCTGGGGCTCCCTCGGCCTCTGCGACCCTCAGGGACAGTCCCTGCTGGTTTCACTGCCCGGAGTTGTGGGGATGTCTCTTCCCGGCCTGGAGCCCTGGGTTGGGGGCCTGCTGTGGGGCTGGGACCCCTCGCTCCTCCAGGAAAACGCCGCCGAGATTCCCTCCCGGGTTTCAGCCTCGGCACCGGGTGTGGGCCCGAGGCCGTGTCTCTGCGATCCAGCCCTGACCCGCCCGCGTCTCCGCCCCTTCTCGGTCTCGGTGCTTCTTCAGGTCCCTGGTTGTGGGGCTTCTGTGCAGCCAGATCTCAGGAGGCTCTGAGTGACGGTGGTTCTCTATTTTAGTTGTAATTTTGATGTGGTTGCGGGAGGCGGCGGGTGCAGCTGTGACCTACGCCGCCAGCTTGTTTTTTCTCCCTAGAAACCATTTTCTGCCTTTTTGTGTTTAGGGAAACTTCCCAAACAATGGGTGGGCACCGTTACCTGCGATGAACAGCTGTGACTTTATAAAACGTGTATGCAGATATTGAAATAATCATGTTTTTAACTTTAACCTCTTGATACAGAATTGTTCAGTGATCGCTTTCCTGGTTAAACCAGACTTGCGTTCCTGGGAAGCCTACTGTGGCCATTATGTATTTTTTTTTATATCCTGATGAATTCTGTTTGCTAATAGTTGGCTTTAAAGTCTTACATTTATGTTGATCAGCTAGATTAGTCTGTAATTTTCTCTGTCCTCCTGTCTCCAGACTTTAATATAAAACTTAATCTCAAAAAATGAGTTGGGGAGTGCAGCCTCTTTATGTATATTCTAGATTAACCTGATTAAGATTTAAACCACTTATTCCTTGATTTTTTGGTAAAACTCTCCAGTAAAACCATCTGAACATGAAATTTTGTTTGTTTTTATTGTTCTGGATTAGATGAAATAAGCACAGTCCACCCTGTCTCTTCCTCTGGATGCAGTGAAAATGCTTAGAGAAGCTTTCACAGGAGCCAATAAAATAAATAGTAGCAGGTGGACTGAGGAAAAGAGCAGAGTTGAAAGCAGCACCGACCCTGCAATGAGTTTACCATTTTGTTCCCCTTCAGTACCCCAAACCCGAACTCAGCTGTAAATACTACCCAGAAAAAAACTGGTGTAACTTTTCTGATACCAGACAAAGGAGAAATTAAAGCAAGAAATGTTGTGTAAGAATAAAAGGGTCTGTTCAACAGGATCTTATCACAGTTCTAGTAACATAAAAAGGTGTTGGCAGAAAAAAATAAGAAATAGATAGATCCACAATAATAGTTTGAGATTTTAACAAACTTTTGTCAGTAACAGATAGAAAAAGCAGACCAAAAAAATCAGTAAAGATTTAGAAATATATGAATCACCCAAAAAACCAAACTGCCCCAGTGGACATATTAAAAAACTAAATACAACAAGTGCAGGATGTCTGTTCTTTTAAGTGCACGTGAAACATTTACCGAAGTAGAGAATAGCTTGTGCAATAAAATAAGTCTCAACATTTTTTCGTGTTTCCTGGCCATCTGCATGTCCTCTTTGGAGAAGTGTCTATTCAAGTCTTCTGCTCATTTTTCAATTGGATTGTTTGTCTTCCTCTTGTTGAGTTGTGCAAGTTCTTTGTATATTTTGGAAATTAACCACTTATCAGATGTATCCTTGAAACCACAAAAGTGTCACCTCACACCTGTGTGAATGGCTCCATCAACAAATCAACAAAAGACACGTGCTGGCGAGGGTGTGGAGAAAGGGGAACCCTGGTACTCTGCTCGTGGGAATGCAGACTGGGGCAGCCACTATGGAAAACAGTGTGGAGTTTCCTCAAAAATTAAATATGGAGCTGCCACCTGACCCAGTGATCCCACTTCTAGGAATATATCCTAGGAATCCTGAAACACTAATCAGAAAGAATATATGCACCCCTATGTTCACAGCAGCAGTTTACAATAGCTAAGATCTGGAAACCGCCCAAGTGCCCATCAGTAGATGAGTAGATAAAAAGCTGTGGGACATTTACACCGTGGAATACTACGCAGCTATAAAGAAGAAGGATCTGTTACCCTTTGGGACAGTATGGATGGACCTGGAGAGTATTGTGCTAAGTGAAATAAGCCAGTGAGAGAAAGAAAAGCACCACATGATCTCACTAATATGCAGAATCTAAGGAACAGAATAGACTGACAAACAAGATAGGACCACAGACATAGAAGCATGGAGCAGACCAACAGATCTCAGAGGGAAGGCAGGGAGAGATTAACTGAAGAACTTATAAGTATGCGTGAACAGCCCATGGGCACCCACAATGGACAGGAAGGGGCCTGGGGAAGGGTGGGAGATGGGTGGAGGAGGGTAAGAGGGTAAATTGGGGACATCTGTAACTCTCAACAACAACAAAAATAATAATAAAGGTAAAAAAAATAAATCTTGACAAATTTCCATGAATTAAAATTATACAGGATATGTTCTCTGGCCACAGTGAAATTAAACCAGATATCAATAATAGAGATACAACTAGAAATCCCCAAATACTCATAAATTAATCATCACAGCTCTAAATAACTGACAGATCAAGAAAATATTAAAATAACAATTAGAAAATATTCTGAGCTGAATGATAATAAATAAATATGTGATGTATCTTTTGTGAGATGAAGACAAATTCGTTCTTAGAGGGATATTTCTGACTTGCAATGTATATATTATAAAATAAGAATAGTTCAGAATCAATTATTTGACTGTCCACCTCAAGAAGCAGCAAAAATCCCTCCCTGTGCCTGCCCAGAGCGGCCACACCAATGCCCTCCTCTGTCTGGGAGGTGTTGCTCCATCTGTCGAAGAAGCACCTCAGACATGCTGAAAAAGATGTTTCAGTCCCTAAACTAATGAGAGAAAAAGCTCATTAGAGATTATCTGAACAAGTTCAAGCTTTTACCAAACGTGGCAAGGAGTCTGGAATCCTTATGGTAGTAAAATGCCGGAAAGAAAGAAAATTCTGCGTTGGAAGAATGTCTGATGGCTTACCGAGATGACCCCGCCTTCGGGGAGAACGAAGAGTGGAATCCCCGAAGGGGAGGGAAGGAGCCCGGAAACCCTGAGCGCCCGCCAAGAAAGGGCTGCAGAAGCTTCCCGCAAGCATGTGGGCAAATGCTCAAATGACATTCAGTAACTCCATTCACGGAAATCACAATGGCCTAAATTAATGGACTCAAGGAAGTGTGTTTGCTTTATCCTAAATTGTGGAAATGTTAATCTTATCTGAAATAAAATTTTTTTTAATTTAAAAGAAGTTGCAAACAGAACAGGAACTTAAAAATACAGTGAGATTCTAATCAATTTAAAATAATAAATCATTTTAGAAATAGAAACAAACATACAACAGAGGAAACCAGCAAGAACAAAAGTGTGTCCTTTGTAAAGATGAAAGCTAGCCCTGCCTGGAGCGGCTCGGGTGGTCAAGCACCATCCTGTGCATCAAAAGGTTTGATTCCTGGACAGGCACACGCAAAGGTTGTGAGTTTGACCCCCAGTCGGGGGGTGTGCCCAGGAGGCAGTCAATCGATGTTTCTCTCTCTCTCCCTTTCCCTCTATTTCAAAAAAATTAAAATTTATAACTCCCCAGCAATGGCCCTGTTTAAAAAGAGAGAGCCCACTAATATCAGGAATGGAAAAACAAAGGGACATCAATATAAAATTTAAAATGATGAAAAAATAACAGATTATTATTAACATTTTTATGCCATTAATTTAACAATGTAGATGAAATAGAGAAATTTCTTGAAAAATACAACTGGCCAAAACTGATCCAAGAGGAAATAGAATACTGGAACATCCCTACATCTGTTGAAGATATTGAATACATCATTAAAAATCAAAGAAAAAAAATCAAAGGTAAGTCCACACCCAAATGACATCATTGCTAACTTTTTCCCAGCCATATAAAGATGAAATCATGAAAATCAGACATAACCTTTTCTAGAGAATAGAAAAAGAGGAATCTTTCCAAACATTTTTAATAAGACCAAGTCAACCTTGGTAACCAAATTTGACAAAAATAGCACCAGAAAAGAAAATTACAGTCCAGTATATTTCATTAAGATAGATGTAAACAGCCCTAAATTAGATATTATCAAATTGAATCTAGTGGCAGATCAACAGGATAATACCTCCTGACCAACTAGGTTTTATTCCATAAATGCAATGTTAATTTAACATTAAAAAATCAAAGCAATTCACCACATTTCCGAGGAAAGAAAAAAAATCATATGATCTACTCAAAAGATGCTGGAAAGGGGTGGATAAAAATTCAAGACTTGTTCATGATAAAAACTCTCAGAAAAAACAAAAATAGAAGGGGTTTTTCCTAACTGGATAAAGAATATTTACACCAATTTATAAATAACATCATGCTTAATCATGAAATATTAAGCACATTCCCTTGCAATCAGGAGCAAGACAAGAAAGCCCACTATCATCACTTCTCTTCACAATTGTACTTCAAGCTCTTGCCAATGCAGTAAGGAAAGAAAAGAGAGTTAAAACATAAAAATAGTAAAACAGAATAAATAAAATTGTTATTATTTAGAGATAACATATTACACATGTAGACTATTCAAAAGGATCTAAAACAAACAAAATTAATAAGTGACTTTATTAAGGTCATTGGATTCAAGATAAATATTAAAAATCATTTGTATTTCTGTATCTAGCAAAAAGCAAATAAAAGATAAAGATAGAAGACCTGCAGCATTTACAATAGCATTAACATTGGAACTAATATAGTAAAAATATGTAGGAACATTAAAAAAGAACTACAAAATATTACCAAGAGACATGACAGAAGACCTAAAAAAAGGGGTATTTTCCCTCTTTCTGGATTGGAAGACTCAATGTTAAGATGTTGATTCTCCTCAAATCATTTTTTTCTTTTATGGGTTGTGCTTTTGATGTCATGTCTAAAAACTCTGTATCTCAGCTAAGTCATGAGGTTTATTCCTTTATTTTCTTCTAGAAGTTTCTTTTAAAATGTTTATTTTTTAATTTTTCAATTACAGTTTACATTCGATATTATTTTGTATTAGTTTCAGATGTACAGCATAGTGGGTGGAGAACCATATACTTTACAAAGTGCCGATATTTCAAGTACCTGCCTGGCACCATACATAATTATTACAATACTATTGACTATATTCCCTGTGCTGTATTAAACATATTTTCATGTGTCTCTTGACCATTCATATGCCCTCTTTGGAGAAGCATCTATTCAGGTCCTCTGCCAATTTTTAATTGGATTTTTTGGGGGGTGAGTCATCTAGAAGTCTTATAGCTTTATATTTTATATGTAGAGGTATGATTCATTTTGAGTTAACTTTTGTATAAGGCATGATGTTTAATTTCGACCAAGTCATTTTGTTGTAAATATTATCCTCTGAATTACCTCTTAACCTTTCTCAGTTGGCACATACAATTTAAGTTCCACATGTAAACAGAATGGAAGCCATTACTCCCATCATTCCAACAAGAAAAAAGGTAACAAACTGAAAATCAACAACTTCTTTAGACCCAAAAGAGAACGAAGTCATGGTGCCAACCTCTGCCCTGGAGCCTGCAGAGGCAATGGGAGGCGGAGGCCACAGCCAGGCCCGCGTGTCCGAGCAGAGACTGCTGGAGCCACACTCCGGTGGGACCAGTCAGTCGTCGTTTTGATGAGTTGCTGGCTGATGAGTGTGGATTAGCTCGAGAGTGAGAAACTAATGATGGCTCAGATTTGGGGGACCCCCACACGTTCCTGATTTTTACTGTCAGAAATCCCACCAGGTTCTCAAGGTAAAGAACTAATGAAAATCCCCTCATGGTTTTGGCAGTGAGAGGGGAAAATAAGCCATTTTGAAATCCAAGAGGTCAATATATCAAAGACTTGCTCTCCAAGGGAAACAGCCTTACCAGAGCCTTATCTACCTGGGGAGGGAGGGGGAAGAAAAATCAGCCCACTTAAAACTAAAAGGCCAAGATTTACTACTAAGATTATAAGATGCTTCCCCTCCTTCACACATTACCACACATCAAAGGGATTCCAATATAGTAACAGCGGATTACAATGGAAACACTGACAAGATACCAGCTCTAAATGAGAGAGTACTTAGGAAAATGCCAACAGCAGAGGAGAGTGGGAGAAAAGGAAACTAGAGGAAACTAAAGCCTCTGGCACCTACAGCTTCAGCAAATATTAAACCCTGCCCAGCTCCTAGGCAGACTAACATAAACCTCACACTACAGACAGATCTACATCATTTCTATTACTTCAACCCTTATGTCCACTGTTATCAACAGAAAATTACAAGGCATGCTAAAAGGCAAGAACAAAGACAGTTTGAGAAGGTAAAGCAAGCATCAGAACCATATGAAGCAATTTTGGAAATATCAGATAGGAAATTTAAAATAACTATGCTTAATATGGTACAGGCTTTAATAGGAAAAGTACACAACTTCCAAGAACAGATGGTAATTTAAGTAGGAAGATGGAGGCTATATGAAAGAATCAAAATGCTAGGAATAAAAAACACTAAGAGAAATAAGGACTGCTTTTGATGGGTTCATCAGTAGACTGAACATGACCAAGGAAAGGGAGCCTGAAGAGATGTCAATAGAAAATTTCCAAACTGAAATGCAGAGAGAAAGATTGGAAAAAATCTAAAAACTACGGAACAATTACAAATATAACATACATGTAATTGGAACATCAGAAGGAAAAGAAGGAACAAAAAGATCAGAACAAATGCCTGATGTAACAATGGCAGATTTTTTTTCAAAATTACTGACATACACCAAACCACATGTCCAGGAAGCTCAGAGGATTTCAAGAAGGATAAACAGCAAGAATGCAAGCATATCATATCCAAATACAGAAAAACAAAAACAAGAAAATCTTGAAAGAAGCCCAGGTTAAAATAAATAGAGAATTTTACCTATAGAGAAACAAACATAAAAACTGTATCTGTAGTGATATCAGGAAAATAGCAGAATAGGGAGCACCAGGTTCTTGTCTTCCATCAGAAAACATTTTTAAAAAACAGGCAGAGTCCGGCTGGCATGGGTCAGTCTTTGAGCATCGACCTATGATGCAGAAGATCATGGTTCGATTCCTGGTCAGGGCACATGCCCGGGTTTCAGGCTCGATATCCAGTGGGGGGCATGCAGGAGGAAGCCGATCAATGACTCTCTCATTACTGATGTTTCTCTCTCTCGCCCTCTCCTTTCCTCTCTCTGAAATCAATAAAGATATATTTTTAAAAAACAACCAGGCAGAAACTGTGAGAACCAATTTTGTGAGAACTGTCAAAGATTTACAGCATCCAAGTGAGCACAGAATCCAGTAGAGGGGACTTCAGAATGGTAGAAAGTCTTTGTGAGCAATGTGCACTACCTTCTCCCAGTCTGTCCCCTGTATTGCAGCAGTTTTAAAGCTGGTGCAGTCTTGAAGAAGCCTTAGTCTTAAAGCAGCAACAGTCTTAAAAAGTCAGCAGTTTTAAAGTGGTGACAGTCCATGTTCCCAGTGTGGAACTATTTCCTTGGTTCTGAATGAAGCAAAAAAGACCTTCTTTGTAAATTACTATATATGTCTATTCTAATCTGAATGGGGGCTACCTAAAGGACTGTCACAAATCATTCCTGTACGTTTTGCCTCAAAGAGACTCACATCATGAGACATTATAATTCAACTGTTGGAAGACAAATACAAAGAGGATCTTTAAAGCAACAAGAGAGAAGTAACTCATCATGTACAAGGGATCCTCAATAAGATTAACAGCTAATACCTCATCAGAAACCACAACAGTAAAAAAAATAGCAAGATGACATATTTAAAGTGCTGAAAGAAAAAAGTGTCAACTGAGAATTTTATATCTGGCAAAGCTGTACTTCAAAAGTGATGGAGAAATGAAGACATTATCAGATAAACAAAATCTGAGCTCTTTACCATTTGACCAGAACTTCAAGACATATTATCCTTCTGGGAAACACCATGAATAAACAAAAGTGAGGCTAGGTAACCTACCTTGTAGATATTAATAAACCAAGGTTGAGAGTGATTAGAATAACATGCCCTAAAAATTCTGAGGTCTTTTAAGTGATCTCCGCTCAGCAAAACTGTTGTACTTCAGTTATTAAATGCCTACTGTGGACATGACTCTCTGTGAGAAGGGAGGATGCACAGGGGCAAAAGGACAGAGTCTTCTAAAGTGTTTCATAATGGTTGTGTGCACAAACAGTGACAGACACAAGACATAGCGGGCATCATTATTAGGGGAAGACAAAATAAAGTATGCAAACATGCTCTTTAAATTGTAACACACCACATCAATCTGAGCTGTTACGATTCTACGTGCTACTTAGATACACAACTGCTGTAAGAAATTGGCCTACTGTACAAATGAAATGTTAGCACTCTTATATCATACTTTCTTTCCAGTTAAGATGTGTGGACTACCCCTCCCACTCCCCTTTTTCTCAGCATACTCCTCCCACCCTCCACCCTTCCATGGCATTGGCCTAGTGAGACTTGATGAGACCTGAATCTCAGTCTTTCCGAGCTACGAGTCTCTGCTGACCACATCTGCAAGCCTGCAGGTGGAAGTAACATGAGCTGGCATATTGGGGCCACTCTAAAGTCGTGGTCCCCAAATTCAGGTAGCCCTGTGGCACCCCCAGCAAGACCTTTGTCTTCTTACTCACCTCTCTCTACTCTTCGTGGCAGCAACTAAACCTGTGTACGGTAGTGCTCGCTTATCTGTGGTTCCATTTTCCACAATTTCAGTTACCTGCGGTCAACCACCGTCAGAAGCTATTAAGTTCCAGAAAAAAACAAGTCATATGCTTCAAATTGCACACCATTCTGAGTTGCACAATGAAACCTCATGCCATCCCACTCTGTCCCGCCCAGGGTGTGAATCGTCCCTTTGTCCACCATCACCATACTGAATATACTCCCTGCCCATTAGTGACTTAGTAGCCATCTCAATGATCAGATGACTGTTGAGGTAGCACAGTGCTTGTGCTCAAGTCACCCTTGGTGAGTGATTTTTGCTGAGTCATGGTGGGTGATATTTGCTGAGTTATGGCTGAGTGAAATCACTGAATCATGGTGGGCGATATTTGCTGAGTCATGTTGGGTGATTTTTACTGAGTCATGGTAGGGATTTTTGCTGTCCTGATGAGCAATTTTTGCTGGGTCATGGTAAGCGATTTTGCTGACATGTTAAGTAGATTTGCTGGGTCATAGTAACTGGATTTTGCTGAGTCATAATACCAAAATGTTTTTAATTTTAATTTTTTTAATTAAATTTATTGAGATGAAATTGGTTAAAAAAATTATATTGATTTCAAGTCTACATTTATATGATACAAAATCTGTATGTTGCATTATGTGCCTACCACCCAAAGTCAAATCATCTTCCATCACCGTATATTTGACCCTCTTTACTGTTCACTACCCCTCAACCCCCTGCCCTCTGGTAACCACCATGCTGTTGTCTCTGTCTATGAGTTTTTGTTTGTTTTTCTTGTTAGTTCACTTGTTGCTTTCCGTCTTATATCCCACAGATGAGTGAAATCATATGGTTCTTTTGTTTTTTAATATTTTTAATATGTTTTTATTGATTTTAGAGAGAGAGGAAGGAAGAGGGCGAAGAAACATAACTAAAAGAATAGATTTGAGGGTATAGAGGTAAGTGTTGGCGAGAATGTGGAGGAAAGGGAACCCTTGTGCAGGGCCCGTGGGAAGGTAGATTGGTGCAGCCACTGTGGAAAACAGTATGGAAGTTCCCTCCAAAATTAGAAACGGATCTGCCTTATGATCTAGCAATTCTGCTTCTTGGTATATTCCCGAAAAAACCCAGAACACTACTCGGCCATAAAAAAGAATGAAACCTTACCATTTGCGACCGCATGGATAAACCTAGAGGGTATTATGCGAAGTGAAATGAGTCAGCCAGAGAAAGACAAATACCATGTAATTTCACTTACACGTGGAACCTGAAGAACAATATAAATGAACAAGCACCACAGAAACAGACTCAGATACGGAGACCAGACTGATGGTTGTCAGGGGGAGGGGTTTGGGAGAGTGGGGGAAAATGAAGGAATTGAGAGGTACAGATTGTTAGTTACAAAATAGTCCTGGGGATGTAAAGTACAGCACAGGGAATATAGTCAATAACAGATGGTGCCAGTTGGGTCCTGGAACTATCAGGGGATCACTTTCTAAAGCCTCATTAGTTTTTGAATGTCTGTGGGTATGTAGTGATATCCCCTCTATAGTAATTAGGTTACTAATTCGTGGGGTGCTGGTGAGACCGGTCGTCACAGGGCCCTGGGTGGCCTTGTCGGGGCTCCCCTGCACCCGCCTCTCACCATTGGTGCTCGAACCCGAGCCACAATGGCACCTGGAGCAGCAGGCACCGCCAGCACCGCCCTCTAGAGGTGAAGATGGCGATGTGCGTGCGGTCAGGCGCTCGGTGTCCCTCTCTGTCAGGCGCTTGGTGTCCCTCGAGGCGGTGGAGTGCCCGCCGCGCCCAGGGATTTCTGTTCCTGCCACAGCACCCCGAGGGCCTGAGCGGGCCCTGCCCTGCAGCGCGGGTGCCAGGGGCCAGGGAGGAGGCCGGCCCAGCAGCGGAACAGGGTGCAGGAGTCAGGTGATCACCTGTGGGCCGGGCCTGCCCGCGGCCACACCGCAGAAGCACGTGCGCTTCAAGGACCGGCTGCTCGGTGCCGGCGTGGCTCTGGGACCCGCCGCTTTCCGCCGCCCAGGCTGGAGCAGGGAGGAGCTGGGCGCTGGAGCCGGCGCTGGGCGGGCGCACGGGGTCGGGGAGACGAGCGACAGCCGCGCACCGCGCCCTGGTCGCCGGGCAGGTAGACGGGCCCGCTCCCTGGGCAGCGGATGTCACGGCTGGACGCCGGACTCTCCGTGAGCGCGAGCTGCAGGGCCACCTGGCGGCCGGGCCCCCGCGAGCTCCAGGGCCACCTGGCGGCCGGCCCCCCGCGAGCTCCAGGGCCACCTGCCGGCCGGGCCCCGCGAGCTCCAGGGCCACCTGCCGGCCGGGCCCCGCGTGCTCCAGGGCCACCTGGCGGCCGGGCCCCGCGTGCTCCAGGGCCACCTGCCGGGCAGGCCCCGCGTGCTCCAGGGCCACCTGCCGGCCGGGCCCCGCGTGCTGCAGGGCCACCTGGCGGGCAGGCCCCGCGAGCTCCAGGGCCAACTGGCGGCCGGGCCCCCGCGGCCCGCGGGAGGCTCCCCACCCGCGGTGAGGTCCGCCCGCCGCCCTGCTGGGAAAGCTCGCGGAGGCCACCTTCCAGCCCCGGCGATCCCTGCCCCGAGTGTCCGCGGCGCCCCGTGGGCGAGCGTTTCCCGCAGCCTCAGTGGACGCGTTTGGCACCCGGGTCAAGTCCACCGCGAGCTTAGAAACTAAAGACGGGGGTTGCGCGGGATGGACCCCGCGCGCTGCCCTCGGGGCCGGGCCGCCGTCGGCTCTCCGGGGGGACGCCGGGCTCACTGGCCCCGTGGTGACCGTGGCTGCCCACGGCCCTGACGGAGCCCCCGGCCCGCTGGCGCCAGGGCCGCGCCCTGTCCCAGTCACCGCCGTTCGCCGAGGCTGGGGACATGTCTGCTTATTGCCCACAGGAGACAGAGCTACGACCTCAGGACCGCGGCCCAGGCAGACCGCGGGCTCCAAATCCACAGCCCCCGCATGTGAACAACGCCTTCTTCAGGCGCGCGGGCAGACCCCGCTCCCCGCCGGCCCCGCAGGACAGCGCGGCCCCGGGGGGCGTGGGGCGCGGACAGCGCGGCCCCGGGGGGCGTGGGGCGCGGACAGCGCGGCCCCGGGGGGCGTGGGGCGCGGACAGCGCGGCCCCGGGGAGGGGCGTGGGGCGCGGACAGCGCGGCCCCGGGGAGGGGCGTGGGGCGCGGACAGCGCGGCCCCGGGGGGCGTGGGGCGCGGACAGCGCGGCCCCGGGGGGCGTGGGGCGCGGACAGCGCGGCCCCGGGGGGCGTGGGGCGCGGACAGCGCGGCCCCGGGGGGCGTGGGGCGCGGACAGCGCGGCCCCGGGGGGCGTGGGGCGCGGACAGCGCGGCCCCGGGGGGCGTGGGGCGCGGACAGCGCGGCCCCGGGGGGCGTGGGGCGCGGACAGCGCGGCCCCGGGGAGGGGCGTGGGGCGCGGACAGCGCGGCCCCGGGGGGCGTGGGGCGCGGACAGCGCGGCCCCTGCAGCCTGAGCGGGTCGCCGCCGGGGCCCCACCGCAACCGGATTCCTTTGGCCCACACGCGGCGTCCGTCACACGCGCTCGCCGTGCGCCCCAGCGAGCAGGGGCTGTTCCCGCGGCACCCAGGGCCCGGCGCCCGCCACGCGGTCAGCAGCCCGTTGTCCACGGCGGCCCTGCGATCCCGGCGGCCTCCCGTGTGCGTCCTCGCCAACACCACGCACCCCCAGCGGGGAAACCAGTGGAGACCCCGCGCCAGCCCCGCCTGGCGGCTCTCAGCGGTGCGGGAGCCCCGGACGCCAGCCCCGCGCTCCTGCGGAGGGAACTTGGGCGCTTTTCCACGCGCCGCTGCCCCCACCGCCCGCGCACTCCCAGGCCCTGCGCGTGTGGCCCCATTTGACACGAGGTCGAATCGCGGGAGCCCCTCGCCCCCACCCCGCCCGCCGCACCCTGACCTGGGCTTACACCCAACGAAACCGCGTGGGGCCTGCCAGCCGGGGCGCTGCGGGGGCGGCGGGAGCAGTCGCGGGTCCGCCCCGGCCGGCTGCGGTCCTGGCCGGACGGGCTCCGCGTGGACTCCGGGCCGGGTCGCAGGGAGCTGGCACGCTGCCCTTCTAACTGTACCGTTCGTGCGGAGAACCAGCGCCCACAGACCCTCTGGGGCCCGGGCCGGCCGGGCTGAGCCAGCAGCGCGTCCCCAGCGCAGAGGCTCGTGGCGAGGGGCGGCCCCGCCAGGCCTTCAGCACGGGGGGGGGGGGGGGGGGGGGGGCGGCCTGCGCAGCCCCTCAGTCCCCCCCACAAGGGTCCACCTCATGCGCGAACGTACAGCCCACCCCAGCTGCTGGCGAGCCCCCGCGGGCCCTGCCTCCGCTGCCGTCCCGTCCCCGGGCCCCTCTGGGCCTCCCCCCGCGGAGCTAGAACAGGAGGCCCCGGGCCCGGAGGGGAGGAGGGTCGCTGTCGGCCACTGCGGCCGGCTCGGAAACCTCAGGAATCGGCCATGGTCCCTGTAGCCAACCCAGGCCTGCGTACTTCCCTCGGGATTTGTAGGTGCTCCGATCCCTCCTATGAGGATGGCATTTTGCAGGGACCTTTCCCTCCCCCCCAAAAAAAACACAAAAACAAGGAAATGTGCTTCAGCACAGGCAATTTTCTTCTGCTTCTGCTACCCCTATTTCAAACACCCCCAAATTTGGATGTGGTGGAACCCAGGTTAAGCCCAGCACCCTATTAACTGGGCACTCTGGGAAGGGCGTGCACAGCTGAGGCTAAAGTGACCCCCTCTGCTCTCCTGCCCGTGCCCTTGGGAAAAGCAGAAGGCCCAGCAGGTGACCCATGGGGCAAGAGCTGCGCTGGAAGCTCTCTCCTGCATTTATATAAATTCTCAGAATGACCTTTGCATAGAAAATAAAAGTGTTTGCTTTGTAAAAAAATAACTTGTCTTCTTTTTTGCTTTGTCAGTCTTTCTGGAGGTTTATAAGTTTAACTGATATTTTTGAAAGAACCAGCTTTGTGTTCTATTTTCTTTTCCCAAAATTTTCATTTGTTTCTTTTTACATATATCTTTCATTTATTTACTGAGATTTTTTTACTTTTCCATTGGTTTCTAGAGTATTTGTGATTGACAATTACAGATTTTTTTTTTGTTAATCCTCATCTGAGGATATTTTTCCTTTTTTTTTTTTTTTTATAGCAAGTGGGAGGGAGGAGGGGGAGAGAGAGAGACGTGAGAGAGATACACTGATTGGTTGCCTCCTGCACGTGCCTCAACTGGGACTGGGGAATTGAACCTGCAACCCAGGTACGTGCGTGCCCTTCGCCGGGAATCGAGCCCGCCACCCTTTGGTGTGTAGGCTGACACTCTATCCACTGAGCCACACCAGCCAGAGCAACAATTATAGAATTTTTATAATAAGTACTGTAAAGTCCTTATCAGTTCACTTCAACATCTGTTTCATCTTGGTGTTAGCATCTCTTGTTTTTTTCTCCCCCATGCAAATTGAGATTTGGTTCCTGAATGCCAAGTAATTTTGGATTGTTTTCTGGCTAGTTTGAATATTATGTTATGAAACTCTGGGTCTTATTTAAATTCCATGGACAATGTTATTTCTCTTTTAGCAGGTAATCAACCTGGTTATGATCAGGCCCCAAATTCTAACATGCTTTCAGGGAGCTGTTTCCCATGTTGGTTCAGTTCTCAAAAACTGTGCAGTGCTATTTGGATCTGTCCTCTGTGCATGCTACCCACAGGCCAGCTGTGACCTGAGCAGAAGCTTACCTCTAGTTCAGTTCTCAGAGCGTTTGGCGGGCTGACTGGGACCACATCTACCTGTCTGCAGTCCAGGGGTTCATGGGTAACTTCATAATGCAATTCTCCTGCAGTCGCCTTTCTCCCTCCCCATAGCCTCCCCAGCCCTTTCTGCTTTGATGGGACTTCTATTTCCAGGCCACAGACAGAAAGCTGGGGTTTTCCTGCCCCACTGTGCCACAGGCTTTCACAAGTGCACCCACGTCTGGAGCCAAGAGACAAGAGGGCAGAAAGGGGAAGAAAGCAGCAGGGTTTTGTCTCAGCCTCTTGAGACACAGTGTCACTGACTGGAGAGGAAGGTTTCCTTACTCCAGGACTTTGGCTGTTGCAGGCTCTGTGTGTTGCCACTGCAGGGTTGTTTGCAGGCTGAATTGCCAGAGAAAAGAGCAAGGAAGAGTGGAGGATTTCCCACGGCCTTGAACATTAGGGATGCCCATTCTTGACCTTTGACCCCAAACTAGATGGCTTCTCCTGGGGGTGTTTCTGTCTGCACCCTGTGCCTACCTCAGGATCTGGGGCTGTGCACTATTTATTATTTTACATTATTCTACTTTCAACATTTCTCCCTGATATTTACAATGTGGCTCTTTTCAGCATCGTATAGTTGGGTTTCACACTTTTCATCAGCATGGCATTCCTTGTCTTTTAGCTGGAGTGTTTAAACTGAGTACATGCGATGTTATTGTTGATGAACTGAATCTAAGTTTAGCACGTTGCTGCTTGCCTTTTATTTATCCACCTGTTTCTGTTCCTTTACTTTATCTTACTTCCCTGATTTTGGATTATTAAAATGTTTTGTTATTACATTTTCCATGTATTAGCTTTTTACTTATACATTTTTATATCAATCTTGTAGAAATTATACTATTTATTTTGAGATATGTAGTCCACAAATTAGTATTTTTACCATTTCACAAACAATACTAGAAACTACACACAGTTTAATTTCATTTGCTCATATCTTGCTCACATTTTGTACAATTATATATTTCATTTCTAGATATGTTGTTTGTTCTTTTAAATATATCTTTATTGATTTCAGAGATAGAAAAGAAAAGGGGGAGAGAGATAGAAACATCAGTGATGAGAGAGGCACTGATCAGCTGCCTCCTGCACGCCCCCTATTGGTACTATTTCTCTTGTCTTTTCTTCTCTTTTTTAAAAATAATTTCTACTATTTTTAGCATGTTTGATACTTTTTTTATTGGATGCCAGGCATTCTGAGAAAATGTGGAGGTACAGAATGGTGTTGTCTTTGTTCAGAAAGGGTTGTTTCCTCTGCAGGCAGACAGTTTGCTAGCAAATTACTGCGGTCCTGCGTTAGGTGGGTGAGAGCCAGGCTTTGTTAGAGTGGCACAGTTCTGCCTTTATCCTTGGGTCACATACTTTGAGGACATTGCCATGGACTGAATTCTTATGTTGACGCTTTAAGCCCCCAGTGTGGTGACATTCATAGAATGGGGCCTTTAGCAGGTAATTAGGTTTACGTGAGGTCATGAGGATGGAGCCCTCTCGAGGGGATGTGTGCCCTTATTAAGAGACACCCATGGAGCTTTCTTCCTCCCCACAGTGCACAAAGACAAGGTCGTGTGAACATACAGCGAGCTGGCGGCCACCTCCAACCAGGAAGAGAGGCCTGACCAGAAACTGACCATGCTGGCCGGCATCCTGATCTCAAACTCCCAGCCTCTAGAACAGTGAGAAAAGGAATGAGTTGTTCCAGCCACCCAGTCTATGGGATTTGCCGTGGTAGCCTGGGCGGGTTAAAACAGGCATGGTCCTGACTCACAGGGCCTGCCCCTTCTCTCTCAGTTGAAGGACTAGGGTGTTTCTCAGGGCCTCTCCAGCTCGGCAGGGCCTGAACTCCAACATCTATTTCCCTGGTACTATGAAGCTACTGAAAACTCTGCTCAGCTTTTAGCCTCTGATCTGCCCTTGCCTGCTGGGTTTCTTGGAGTCCGTCCCTACATATGTGCAGTTTAGTCATCAGCCAATCACTGGAGTGTCATTTCAGTGGTCAATTTTGGAGTCATTTCTCCTTAGTTCCCTCCTGAAATTTTGCTGCTCAAGTTCCAGATTCTGACCTACTCAACCAGAGACTGCTGCTCTCTGCTTGGGCTCTATCGCCTGAATTAGAAACGCTCTCAGAGAAGGCTGTGTGGATGACTATGGAGCTCACTCCCTATTTCTGCTTCTCGAGGACAGTAGCCTCTTCAGTCCTCCCTGTGTTAGCTGCTCTCCAAGCATCTTACATGTTTTGTCCATGTTGCATTATTGTTTTCCATGGAAGGATTCATTCTGTATGTTCTGTCAAGACCAGAATAACAATTTCTCTACCCATAATTTAAGATTCAACTCGCCAGTGCCTTCCCTTGTGAAGTCTTTCCCCTCTCTTCTCTTGGGTAGAATTATTTCCTGTCAAGTAGTCCCTTTTCTTGTTGCCAAACGTCTGGCATATACTTTTATCATTCCCTTTACTAAATAACATTTTTTATGGAACAGTTGTCTCTCCAACAGACTCTGAATTCAGAGACTTAGAATAAATAGATCTTAATAACTTTTTACAGCACTTCCCCCTCCAACTATTGCCCTATTCACCTCATGCCCTTTTCTGAAAAATTCCTTTTAGGGCCTAAGTATACTCACAGTCTCTCACTTTCTTCCCATGTCCTCCAACATTTTCTTGAGTCTACTCCCACCATGCCACTAAAACTTGTACTACTGTGGTCTTTGGCCATTTCCATGTTACCAAATGCAATGCTAAATTCTCAGTCCATCTTTCTTGACATATTATCAGCATTTGGCACAACTAATCACTCTCTTAAGGATCCCCCACCCACCCAGTTTCCCCCTATTCTCCTGGTAGCTGCTCTTCATCTCATCGACTTGTAGCTATTGTAGGACCTTAGGGCTCATTCCTCAGACCTCTTTCTACCTACATTCCCTCCCTTGATTTCTTGCCTCACAGCTTTAGAAACCATCCATGGGTTCATGACATTCTAATTTACATTTTCAACCTGGACCCCTGCCTTGAGCTCCATATTCATATACCCACCTGCCTACTTGCCGTCTCCAGCCGTATGTTTAATAGACATCTCAAGTTTACATGTTCAAACAGAGCTCAGTATTTTCACAAACTTGCTGTTCGCACTATTCAACTCTGACCCTCAAGGTTTGCTCAGGACAAAAACTGTCCAGTTATTTTATTTCCCATACCCTGTTTCTGATCTCTAAGCTAATCCTGTAATTTCCACCTTCATTGTTACCCAGCAGCTGACGATTTCTTGCTGCCTCTGTCGCTCTCGCTCACCCGAGCCACCCTCGTCCCTTCTGCATCACTGCAATAGCCTCCAAACTGGCCATCCTGCTCTGCTCTTGTTCCTTTGCAGTATATTTTCAACTCAGCAGCCAGAGCAACCCTATTATAAGCTAGAGTGTGCTTCTCTTCCACACAAAACCCTCCAGTGAAAAGGCAAACTTCTTAAAATCACTGTAAGACCTCACGCAATCCCCCCTATTCCTCACCTTACCTTTCTGGCCTCGTCCTCTACTTTGTCTCGTTTATTCCATGGGCCTCCTCTCTCTGCTCCCATCTCTGAGCCTTTGCCCTTGCTCTTTCCTTTCTCTGCTCTGTATGCTTGTCCCCAAGATATCTTCATGGCTTCCTGACTTCCTTTAGTTATTTACTCAAATATCACCTTTACAGTGAGATTGTTCTTGGCCACTCCATCTAAAATTGTGATACACAACCCACACACACATGCATGTCTATCCAACTTTGGTGCTATTTTTCTCTTAACATTCACTACTAACATACTACATAGCTCATTCATTCATCTTCCACATTAGAATGTAAGCTCCACAAGGATAGATTTTTCATTTATTTAATATATCTTTCATTGATTTCAGAGAGAGGGAGAGATAGAAACATCAATGATGAGAGTCATCAATCAGCTGCCTCCTGCACCCCCCCCCCCCCCCCCCCCCGGGGACTGAGCCTGCAACTCAGGCATGTGCCCTGACCCGGAATCAAACTGCAGTCTCCTGGATCCTAGGTTGATGCTCAACCACTGAGTCAGGCCAGCCAGGCAAGATTTTTCATTTATTAACAACTGAGTCTTCAGTGCTTAAAACATGTGATTATAAATATTTATTGAATGAATGCCTTTTTGTATCATTTGTATCTACCATCAGATACTTTTATCTACTCTTGTAACTCTTGTTTCTAAATATTGTATTAGATACTTCTTACACAATATTTAGAAATATTTGTTAAATAAATAGGTACCCCTTTCACCATATAGTATGAACTCATTTTTTAGAGCAGTTTTAGTTTCCCAGCGAAAGTGAGTGGAAAAAACCAGAGCATTCCCACATATTCTACCCTTACTCCCCAAAATACACAGCCTCTCCCATCATCAACATCTTGCACCAGTGTGGTACATTTGTTACAATTAACCAACATTGACACATCATTATTACACAAAGTCCATACTTTACATTTGGTTTCACTGTTGTGTATTTATGAGCTTTGAAAAATGTATAATATACCCACCATTATAGTATCATACAGAATTATTTCACTGCCCTAAAATCCTGTGCTCCACCTATTCATCCATCCCTCCACACAAACCTAACAACCATGGATCTTTTTTACTGCACAATTTTGCCTTCTTCAGAATGTTATAGTTGGAATCATGTATCATGAGCTTTTTCAGATTATTATCTTTCACTTAGAAATAAGCATTTAAGGTTCTTCCATGTCTTTTTGTGGCTTGATAGTACATTTCTTTTTAGCACTGAGTAATATTCCATTGCATGGGTGGACCACAGTTGTTTTCTGTTTTGGTTTGTTTACCCATTCACCTATTGAAGGACAATCTTGGTTGCCTTCAAGTTTTGGCAATTAATAATAATGGTGCTATAAGCGTTTATGTGCAGTGTTTTGTGTAGACATAAGTTTTCCATTCATTTAAATTAATACCAAGACATGTGTTTGCTGAATCATATGGTAAGACTGTTTTTGCTTTTTTTTTAAAAAAGCAAAAACTGTCAGACTTTCTTCCAAAGTGACTGTACCAATTTGATTCACACAAAGAATGAGAATTCCTATTGTTCCACATTCTCACTAACATTTGATGCTGTCAGTCTTTTGGATTTTAGTCATTCTAATAAGTATGTAAGAGTGGTGTCCCGGTGTTTTTTCAGATTTGCAATTCCCTATAATGGTGAACATCTTTTTGTATGCTTATTTGCCATCTGTATTATCAAATGCCTCTTCAGATCTTTTGTCCATTTTCTAATTAGGTTGTTTCTTTTCTTAATTGTTGAGTTTTAAGAGTTTTTAGTATACAGCTGACCCTTACACAAGAGGCGGAGTGTTGGGGCACTCACCACCCAAGCAGTGGAAAATCTGGGTATAACTTAAGTTCCCCCTCCAAACATGGAAATAGCTGGCCCTTGAACAGGTGGGCTTGAACTGCTGGGTCCACTTAAGAACGGATTTTTAAAATCCCCACATTAGTAGGCCCACACAGTACAAAGCCAAGTTGTTAAGGGTTAAGTGTATTTTGGATTACAGGCCTTTATCAGGTATGTCTTTCGCAAATATTTCCTTACAGTTTGCGGCTTCCCATTCACCTGACTCTATCTTTTTACAACATGCAATCGTGCAGTGTGTATAACGGCCTTCTCAATATAGCCCTAGAGCAAGCACTTCCCTTTCGCTTGAGACTCTCCGATCACCATTTCAAAGGGCTGCAAAATAAATAAATAACACGTTTCTCCCCCCGCGGCCCCAGAGAGTTTATTACCCGCAGCTCACACGACAGACGCGAAGGGTCGTTTGCCCGCGGGTGTCCGGCGGCTAAGGGAGGAGCTCCGAAGCCCCGCCCCGGCCGCCCCCGCGCTGCCCTCCCGGCGCCGGCGTCCGGCCCGCAGCGCCTCCCCCTTCCCCCGCCCCGGGCCGCTCTCACGCGAGCGAGGCGCGCGGCCGGCGGACGGAGCTCGGTTCGCGCCCGCGGTGGAGGCCCCGCCCCGCGCCCCGGGCTCGCTCAGTCGTGGCGCGGCGGCGCGGACGCCGGACCTGGGCCCGGGCCGGGAGCGGTCCCCTCAGCCGCCCGGTCCCGCGCCGGTGCCGAGCGCAGTCCCCAGGCGGGCGGGGCGCGGCGGGCGCGGTGGGCGCGGCGGGCGAGGCGGGGCGGGCCGGCCCCGTGGACCTCTCGGGCCCGGCGTCCTCCCCTAGCGCGCCCTGCGGGGCGGCCTCGAGTCGGAGCGACGCCTGATCTCCGCGCAGGTTCCGCCGTCCGCGGGCCCGGAGAGTTTTCCCGCGAAAACGAAAGTAAATAGCTGCCGGGTGAGTCTGCGAGGCGGCCGCCGCCGCAGGTTCCCGCGGCTGGGCTTCGGGACAGGGGCGGGGCGAGCCCGGGACTCGGGCGGCGAGCGGCCGCCGGGCGGGGCGGGGCTCGCGGCACTCCCGGAAGTTGGCTTTGACTGAAGCGTGTTCCCGGAACTGGGGCGGGGTCCGAGTGCCCGGACGCTTCTGCTCCGGAGGACTAGGCCCGCGCGCTCGTGCCCAGTGCGAGCGGCCGGAGCCTCCCGCCGAGGCTCCCGGCTGTCCCGGGCTGTAGGGCGAGCCGGGAGGACGGAAGGAAAGAGGAAGTGGTGTCCAGTCCCGGGACCCTCCGCCAGCTCCCGGAAGTCCGGCCGGAAGTGCTGGCCGCCGGAGGCCAGGCAGCTCTCCCGCTCGTCGGAGCGTCAGGTTAAAAACGTGCGAGGGCGAGACCTGTCTCCGGGCCGGGACCGCGGCGTGACCTTGGGACAGACCCTTCGTCTTGTCCTTCGGGTGGGCCGGTGGGCTTTCCCTTCAGTGTCGGTGGGCGCCGGCCGTGCGCCGTCGCGGGAGCGGGCTGGCGGGGCTGGGCCGCGACCCTCGGCCTCCGGCAGCGCCTCTGCGCGCGGGTCGCGGCGGCGCGCGGGCCGGTCCCCAGTCCGCGGGATCGGGGGCGTGAGCTCGCGGGTGGGAGCGGCCCGCGGCACGCTGACCGAAGGGACGAATGCCTTGACCTTGGCGGCCCCCGCGTGGCGCCGTTCGCGTTTGTGCAGCACCACGGAGCCGTCGGTGTTTTGAAGAGGATCCGCTCCACCCCCCTAAGCGTTCGGCAAACCCGCCCGGAGGGTTTGGGGCGGGGCGCGCGGTTCATTTCCAAGCGTCTCGCTGACGGTTTGTCTCTTCCATGCTCAGAGCTCGTGTATTTTGGACAGCCAGCTTTGCAGAAGCCCTTTCTGCCCTGGTTTGGGCTCCAGTGAACTGTGGAATGTGGAGAGACTTAGTGCTTGATGTGCAGTTTGTCGCCGACTGGCTGGTGCTAGATTAAGGAGGAAGTTGTAGTCGATTAAAACTGGGAAACTGCGCTCTTCTAAGCACAGAAAGTGAAGACAGCCTGTTTAAAATTTAGGGTGTATTGTCATTGTTACTGGTAAAACAGCAATGATTCATTTTCATTTTCCTCAGTCTGCACTATATTGACCACGAGAGAGACGTTCTGCTTTCAGGATTGTGAATATTAATAAGAATTAATAAAAGTTCTTAAAATGCCAACTTCCAAAATGGCAAACTGTTATTTGGTGCTTATTAATCCATAACATGTTAATACCACCAATATGATCTGGGAACTTGAAAAATATGCCTTCTTCCCATGATTTGTTTGGATATTATACACTAGCAAAAGTGATTGTATTAACCTGTAGAATATTGACTTTGAACCATATATTGTCATGTTTTTAAAATTTAGTCTGTACATTCCCTATGTTTCTGATTGTAGTGTACTCATCTAATGTAGGGAGCAGGACTGTAAGATCAGGTCTTTGCGTATGATTTTCACAAGGACGGGTTATTGTTTGTCGTCTAGACCAAGTAGCATGTGTTAGTGAATCGATAGTGGAAGTTTGAGTGAGGAGTCAAACGTTCCGTGCCAGGCTCTGCCACTTTAGGTGAATCATTCAACTCCAGACTTTCCTCTCTTTGTTTGTAAATTTTGGAATGATGAGACGAAAACTTATTTCAGGGTTTCCAATTTGCTAATGTGCATAGTGATGCAGTTAAGCTTTTTCAGTCTTGTTTCCTGTTTACCATTTGGCTCTTCCTTGCTCAGAGCTCTTGTTCATCTGGTCAGAGCATCAAGCTGTATAATCAGAAACCTTAAGAGAAGTCCACGTTAGGTACATGAGTAAAGTCAGAGTCCTGTTAGCAGGGAAAGGGCAGGGGGTGGATAATAGGTAGGCAACCAACATTTTTTGTCAGCTCATGGTCATCATTGAATTGAAAAAAGTCATCCTCTACAACTGAAAGATAAATATGAATATTTTAAAAAGCCTTTTAAAAATCTCTTATTGATGTATAACATACCAAAAGATGCACAGATTATAACTACAGCTGTATGTGGTGTCACAAAGTGAGCATTACTCAGGTTAAGAGATACAACATGGCTATCACTCCTGAAACCCCTTGTGCCTCCTCTCATTCACTACCTCCTGTCTCCCACCTACTGGTAACCTTTACTCTGACAGTTAATATCATCAATTAATTCTGCCTTTGGGGAGGGTATTAATTATTTTTTACTCATTTATATTTTTCCCTAGTTTTATTGAAGTATAATTGACAAACATAGTTGAATATAAATCTGAATATTGTGATATATAGCCTCACCCTTTCTTATAGATAATTTGTGAAATTTCTTGGAATTTTTAATCAATTTCAGTGGGAAAAAAATTTGCTTCTTTGAGTCCCTGAATTAATATCCACTTATCCCATTAAAATGGACACAATTAGTTTAAATGGGTTGTCATAATATAACAGCCAGTGTGCTTTTGTTGATTGCTGTGTGACCTGGCTTCATAATGTGGCTTCTTCCTGCCTCCAGGCAGTGTTTTTGTGACGCCTGGGTGTCTAAATCCTGACAGGGCTGTCCTAAGATAGTGCTTACAAAGTTGAATTAGTCGGGGGGGCGGGGGGGGGGGGGCGGACACGACACGGGATGGACCTGTAAAAGTGAGAATCACTGGAAACTGTGGAAAAGATGCATAAGATTAAGACCAGACTATAAGGAGAATTGACCTGGGGTGGGAACCAACAACCTTCCAGAGTGCAGCGGACCCACCTGGAGCCCTTCACCTGGGCTCCACCGAGCTTGCAAGGATGCTTCAAGTCTTAGTTGTCTTGGCAGATTTTAGGAGGCAAGACCTGGGCTGAAGGAGAGATCCCAAATAGAATTTGTATAACGGAAGTTTTACACCCCAAAGGTATATTTCAGGGCATGGTCATGTTCCTTCTGTGTCTTTACTTTGAGTATTTTTTAGAAGTTTTTAAACATTCACATATGACATCATTTTTGAAACCTGCTAGATGTATTTCAGAGTATGGATGGGCCATACCTCATTCTTTCCTCTGCATATGTAAATTGTTCTATATGCTTTTTATGTTCTGTAATGTTACTGGGAACATCCTTGTACCTGCATAATTTTTATCAGCATCTCTGATTTGATTCCTCAGAATAAAGAACTATTGAGTGAAGGAATTATTTCCTTTAAAAAATAAGTGTGGTTATAAATGTATTTTGTGTTTAATGTAGAAAATTTGTAAAATCTAATAAAAGTGTAAAGAAAGTAAAAATCATTCTGCCATCCAGATGTAATCCTTACTAACATTTTGGTTTCTTTCATTATGTCTTTTTTTTTTTTTTTGGTACATATGTATATCTAACTTACAGACTACACATTTGAATGGCCATATAATGTCTCATTTTATGAATGTGCCATAATACCCTTAACTGTGTCCTTTATTTTGGGACAATTAAATAATTCTTTAAAAAAAATTTGTCCATTTAATGATCAACTGCCACGTCCCAGGTTCTGTGCTAGGCTCTGGAGACAGTGTGCAAGAGTTTCGTGCCTTCTGTGAGCTTGCTTAGAAGAATTCTCAAATTACAGCTGTTCTTTACAGAGAGAACACAGGTGCCGTGGAAATGTCTAACGGGGAGACCGGCTGGCTCCATAGAGAACTGCTGAGCAGAGATTCCAGCTGCACTGTGCCATTCTCAGAGCCTAGCAAATGGGATGAATGGATGGATGTGGCATCTGGGCCAGCCAGAGCCAGAGCCATAAAGTAGGCAACAAATGTGTTTTCAAATATTTGTTGTTATATAGGTCTTCCCGGCCCTGTGAGGCCGTCATTATTTCCTTTTACAAATGACAAAGTCAGGGCTTACGTAAAGTACCCAAGTCAGGGCTAATACATTGCATAGAGTTCATACAAGAAAAAGAAAGACAGATGCTTTTTCTCTCACCGTGGCTTCCACTCCCTCACTGTCAATTCCTGCCTGACCCCGTGTCCCCTCCTCTTCATGGCCTTTATCTGGGCAGCCTCCCCCACCACCCTCTGCTCCACAAATGGGCTACTTTCTAGAGGGTGCTTCCTCTTGTTTGGCAAGGTCTCGTGTTACAGGAAGGTGGTCCATGGTGTCTGCTGTTCTGGTATGTGCACGTGGTCGGGGTGGCAGGGTCCACCCACAGCCTTTGTACAGAGGTTGGGTACATGAGCACGACTGCAGCAAGCCACTGCACAAGACCATCAACAGCCCAGGTGTTTCCAGAAACCCAGGTACTTTGATTTTTATTTTATTTTTTAATATGTTTTTATTGATTTCAGAGGGGAAGGGAGGGGGGGAGAGAGAGAGAGAGAGAGATCAGTGATGAGAGAGTCATTGATTGGCTGCCTCCCGCACGCCCCCCCCCCCCCCCCCCCCCCGAGGATCAAGCCCACAACCCCGGCATGTGTTCTGACCGGGAATTGAACCGTGAACTCCTGGTTCATAGGTCAATGCCCAAGTCCTGAGCCATGCTGGCCAGGCAGTACTTTTAACTTTTTAAACTCCTCCCAACATTTTATTATAAAAAATTTAAAAGTGCAAAGTTAAAAGGTTTTTACCATGAACTCACATATATCCACCATTTATATCATTTTGCTCCACTTGCTTTACCGCATAACCATCCATCCCTTGTCCCTTTTTCTCTCCACCCGTCTATCTGCAAAGTACATTGGAGGTCTCAGCATACTTCCCCCTAAACATTACAGCATGCACACCACTAGCAAGAGTTCAGTGTGTTTACAGGTTTTTCTTTTGATATAGAATTTCCCTGCAATTCTAATGATTATTACCTGCTGAGTACTGGCCAATGCTTATGCCTCTGTAACCCTAACACCCCCCTTCTGAGGTGCTACAACATTACCTTCCCCCCAAAAGGCCCCCATGCCTCATCCCACTCAGTCCTTTCCCTGTCCCCTGGCAACCAGTGTTCCTTTATACAGATTAGTTTGACTGTTTAGAACTTCATATAAATGGAATTATATAGTATATTATTTTGGTAAAAGATTATTTTACTCAGCACTGTTTTTGTGACTCATTCATTGTTGTGTGAATTAGTTTATTTCTTTTCATTGCTGGCTAGTATTCCAGTGTATGATGAGGCCACTGCTTGTCTTGACCCATTCTCTTATTGATGGATAACTGTTTCCAGCGTGGGGCTGTTACCAATAAAGCTGCTGTGAACACGCACAAGTCTTTTGGGACGTATGTTTTCATTTCTCCTGGGATTGGAATTACTGGGTCATAGTGTAGGTATATGTTTAGTTTTATAAGGAACTGCCAGACTTTTCCTAAAGTGGTGGTACAGTTTTAGGCTCCCACCAGCAGTGTACGGGAATTCCCGTTTTTTGTCTCTTCGCCATTATTTGCATATTCTGGTGGGTTTGTGGTCGTACCGCATTCCTTTCATTTTGGGCACAGTGCATGAACACGGGTGGGTGGCAGAGACCCAGGAAGCAAGGAGTTCTGTTTGGAATGTGAACGTTCATGTTGTGTAGCTCAGCATGGATGCACGGTCTCCGGAGCCTCATCTCTCACGTCTTCCCTTTCTTTTAACATCTTATTACTGCTTTTGGTTTTCTGTGACTGATTGAAAGTTGCTCAGAGGAAATCTTTGGTTTTGCTTTAGTGTCCATGATGTTTAATCATGACTTTCCCTGTAGTTTAATTCCACCAATCAGTTGGTCCACTTGGATTGATTCTGGGCTCTCGGTTATTGGCTTGCCCTCACTGGGCACCCGCGGGTGTCAGTGCGGCTGGGTGGCTTGAGTGATGCTTCTTTCACACCTCTTGCCCTCGAAGGGCTTTTCTCCAGTGTGAGTCCGGATGGGGTTGTTAAGGGTGGTGGCCCCAGCAAAGGCATGACCACAGTAGCCGCACTTGGAAGGCCAGTCACTGGAGTGCATGACCGTGTGCTCCCTCAGCTTTGAAGGCTGGGAAAAGGACTGGGAGCAGTGGCCGCATGGGTAAGGTCTGTTGGGGTTCTGTGTGCACACGTGCATCTGTAGCAGTATCCTCTGCTGAAAGTCTTAAAGCACTTCCCACGTTTCCAAAGATGCCGGTCACTAAACTCCGAGTGCATCTGGCTCGTGGACGTCGGGCTCACAAGGATTCGCTGGTTCTTCACGTTGATTTGGTTAAATCCTGACTCATGGGCCCAGGTATGTCCAGGAGAGAGAAGTTCCTGCTGCACGGAGCCTGTGGGAAAATGACAGAGCACTGCTGGGTGGCTGGGGAGAGTTTGCTGCTCTTGCTGAAGGGCTACAGGGTATCTCATCTGCACATGGCTTCCGTTACCTTTGAGGGGACATTACCTGGGCTCCAGGAGAGGAAGGGCAGAGTGGCCTGGAGCTGTGTGAGGAGAATCTGGGGTTGTAGGCTCTGGAGATAGAGCTCAGAGGGCACCCCTCTGATCCCTGTGCCGAGTCATTCCCCCATATGGCAGAGGGCATCTTCCTTAGGCAGACACTTACCTTCCAGGAAGCTTTTCGTCCCACTCCCGTTAGGTGGTACATTGTTCTTTCTGTATTCCTCAGATTCCTTCTTTTGTTCATAATTACTTTAAGGCTGTTCAGTAGTTTAATTGCCTGCAATGCCTAATACTCTATTGTATCTGCTGAGTCTGGTTCATGACGAACTCTTTGTGTTTTATAATTTTGGAAAGGGAGCTCATGTTAACTTAGTTCTTTACTTCTGGGGATGTTGTCCAGCCTGGCTGGATTGTGCTGTCTCCTTGAGCCCTTATAATCCAGGGATGCTGTCAGTCTGCGACCACTTTCTATGTAAAAGCACTTAGTTGGGGGACCCTGGCTGTGTATTTGAGGACAGGCCCAAGTTTGTGAATTCACACACATTTTTTTATACCCCAGGCCCAGTCCAAGACCAGTTCCTTTGCTAGTGGACTGCTTTTTCCTAGGCCATCCTCTCATAGAAGGGTAGGGGAGCACACTGAGAAGTGCTGCATTCCGGGGGGACCTTTCTCTCAACCCTCTCCTTGTATTCCCTGACCTCAGCTCTCATCTCTGTCTGGGCTTTAATCCCTGACCTCTGGATGGCAAGGTTAGTAGTGCCCCAGAGGGCCACTGTCTTAGTCCGCTGCTATAACAGATTACAGACTGAGTCTTTTATTTCTCACAGCTCTGGAGGATGGAAGCCCACCGACAAGGTGCTGGCACCCATGTGTGGCGAGGGCTCCCTTCCTGGGCCGTCCTCTCATCGTATCCACACATGGTAGATAGAGAAAACTCTCTGCTGTCTTTTAAAAGGACACTGATCTCCATCTTCATGACCTAATTACCTCGCAAAGTCCCCACCTTCTAATACTGCCACATCGGAGATAGGACTTCAGCATAGGAATCTGGGGGTGGATACACACATTCAGTCCACAGCAGCTCCTGTGGGGGCCACGGCCCTGTTTGTTTTCAGTCCTAGGTTTTCCTTTCTCTGACCTTTGCTGTGCATTGGGATGGGTGTTTGTGTGATCTGACCCAGCGTATTATGAGTCTTTTGTAGCGGGCAGGTTTTCAACATTTTCTAGTCCTCTGTGTTGCCTGAAATGAAAGTCTAAGGAGTAAAACTTGTGGTCTTCTGTGATTCTTAGTAATATGGAAAAAGTTCGTCATAGACACTAAGTCTATCCTCAAAAAATAAATGTACATCAATATTTTGCGCTGAGATGTTTTCTCGTTTTCTTTACAGGGCACAGCTCCAAGGTGAAGAGAAGCTGGTATATTTCTGAGCATCTTGACCACTGAAAGGAAACCAGACATGTCTTTGGAGGACATTCAAATGAAGCCAGGCGACCTCCTAGAGAGGGAGCACCTGGACAGCGGAGGCTTTGGGAGGGTGTCCCTGTGCTTACACAGGACCCATGGGCTCGTCATATTGAAGAAAGTGTACACAGGGCCGAAGTGCACAGAGTGAGTGGCGCAGGCGGGGGCCCGCTGTGGGCTGGCCCCGGGTGGCAGGGACTGTGGAGGGCAGGAGCGGCTGGTGGACACAGCTGGCACAGGCATTAGAATGAGACAGACCATGGGGCAAGTGTCAGTACATGGGCTTTGTGTCCAACAGCCCTGCAGGGTGGTTACTATCCCCATATAGCCGATAAGGATTCTGAGGCTGATTGACAAAAAGCATACAACTGGTAAAGCAGGGGTGGGGACCGGCCAGCCCGTGGGCCGTATGGCCCGAGAAATCATGTGGTCTGGCCCTGCCAAGGCCTCACCAAAGAGAAGCAGTTCCACCCACCCCATTAGGGACGAGTTAAGTAAGTCTTTGACCGAATAAAACAGGCTAATTTTTAAGTTGATAATTTTGTGTGGCCTGCGAATGATGTTATAAATATCCAGATGTCCCTAGGTAGAAAAAAGGTTCCCCACCCCTGTGGTAAATAATGGCCGAGAAGTGAAGGGAGGGAAGTAGAGGAAGGGAAGGAGACCCAGGGTGCCGAGGAGGCGCTGGAAAGGAAGTGGGAGGCGCTGGAAAGGAAGACAGACTCGCCCCACACTTCCGGTGAGGACCAGCCTGAGTATGGCAAAGAAAAGAAAATGTTCATTAGTCAGTGGTTCCAGGATCCCTTCCTTCAAAGCAGGTGGTAGTGCTGTTCTCTTCCTCCTTCCTCCTCCTGCCAGCATGGTCGTGAGGGAGGCTGCATTTTCATTCCACTGCAGCACAGCCCTTTCCTCGGGCAGCAGCCCTTGCTGCTTTTCATTTACTGATCATTCGCTCGCTCAGCTGACATGTCTTGAGCACTCACTGTCAGCCACTGGGAAGGAGGAACCAGCCACCTCTAAAGCTTGTAGTCAGTGCCTGGCTGAGGCCAGTACCCCACAGGTAGCGATAGAGGCAGGTGTACAGGGATGCCTGGGGCACGTGGGCTGCGTTTGGGGGGCCAGCAGGGGAAGAGGGCTCAGTGCCCATCCTCACGGCCCCTTTCTCTCCCGCAGGTACAACGAGTCCCTCCTGGAGGAAGGCAAGATGATGCACAGGCTGAGACATGAGCGGGTGGTGAAGCTGCTGGGCATCATCCTGGAGGAGGGCAACTACTCACTAGTGATGGAGTACATGGAGAAGGGCAGCCTCATGCACGTGCTGAAGGCCGAGGTGCGGGCTCCACGCGCCACATGCGGCGCACTCACTCGTCCGAGAGGGTTATTGCTCGCCGTCTTCTGTAGCTTGTTGGTAAAATAGTCATTTTGTGACTGGCTGGATATTTTGGATTTCTGGTCAGTCCCTCGCTAAATCCTCTTGGACTCTCCGCCCCGCGGTGGCCAGGCCCTACTCTCCTCCCTGCATGCGGTGGCCGGGCTGTTGTCAGCCTCTCTGAGGTCCACAGTTCAGAGACAGACCCGGTCTGCACGAAGCGCACGGTCTGATGTGGGGTAGATGCACCGTGGTTAACAATTAAATATTGATCTGTTGATGGGTTGATTAAAGAATGTATCTGTAAAGGCCTGTATGAGAAGGATCATTAATGATTCCACGTGGATACCATTGAAGAGACAGCTTAAATGTACGTTAGAGGCAACAACACTGGATGAGTAGGACTTAAAACAGGGAAATGACAAGTTTACCAAAACCAAATAACTCGAAAGCACTTTTAAATGTTTATGTACCTGTTAAGATCAAGACCTCGTGCTAGTTGCTCAGGAAGAGGTGGCAAAGATGGTGCAGACAAGTGAAGGGGACAGGAGGGAAGGGAATGAGTGTGTGTGATGCTTGGCAGACCCCTCGTCATGTGCCGCGGGAACACGGAAGAGAGGCCCATGCCCTGGCATGGGTAGGTGGGAAAGGACCACAGAGGGGTATGCTTGAGCCACAGTATGAAGTCAAGTAGAGGTTCTGAAGCAGAGGATTAAGGAATAAGTGTTCCAGGTGGCGAAAAGGGCGTGTGCCAAGGAACAAGAGTACGCCAGGTTTGGGAAACTGCAAATACCTGGGTATGGCAAAGTGTAGACTGCCTCTGGGAGTGGTGGGGTACAACTGTCCTATGGCACATACTCCCCTTTTCCCGTCTTCTCCCCTGACCTCACAACTGCTGAAGCCCCAGACACCTCTCACAAATACCTGTGAGAAAGATACAGATGACTACCATACACGCTGTATCATCATTTATCAGCTTGTTCTCCCCAGAACTCGACAAGATCAGGTGCATGAAGGAAGTAGGCTTTCTGGGGACCAGGCAAAGATAAGGTGCCTTAATTAGGAGAAAGGAGGGAGAACAGCAGAAAGATGCGAAGGGGATCTGTGCTTGCCCAGAATTTTTTCCTAAGTGCAGAGGCATGCCGTGGAAGCAGGGAGGATCTCTGGCCATTTTTGTATAGTAGTGGTCAGTTTATAAATACTTCAGTCCAGCTACATTATGGGTTAGATATGGTTTGGGGGGTTGACTTGGGGATCTTACTTCCATCGTTTACATTTTTTCCCCGTTTACCAACAACCAATGCACATAAATTTGTTGGAAGCAGTCTATATGTAAACGAGGGACTATGCGTGTGCACACACGCAGAGTGAGAGTTTGTGTTTTCAATGTTAAACAAATCTAATGTTTAACTACTATAAATAGAAACTGGAATTCTCTATATTAACACAGATGTTCGTATAACTAGATTACAGTTGTAAGAGTGACCTGAGAGTCTACAGAGACCTGAAGTACCTGATAACATATCACAAAATGGACGTTAAATTCCTTTCAGTGTTAACAACACTGTTATCTCATAGAGTAATCTTTACATGCTTCTAATTAGTGTGAGCACATTCCCTTGTATTCTTTTTTTTCTTGACATTATTTCACAAACACATTTTCATGACCATGCTAGGTAGTAAGCGCACATCCTAAATAGTAATAATGATGTTTGTTCTCAAGGAGCCTAATTGTATAGCATTTTTATATATCACTGTATTGTCATGGAAG
Source organism: Miniopterus natalensis (assembly GCF_054644295.1). Taxonomy (NCBI): domain Eukaryota; kingdom Metazoa; phylum Chordata; class Mammalia; order Chiroptera; family Miniopteridae; genus Miniopterus; species Miniopterus natalensis. The sequence goes on from NC_142089.1 coordinate 82,251,024, forward strand.
TTTTAGTTTTACACTGGAAAACACACCATTAATACTCTCAGCACCTAGGATGAACTCTTGCTTCAAAGGGGGACTTGTTCTGCAATGTGGGCTGTGCTGCTAAGTGGAGAGAAGGCAGGTACTGTGTCCTTAGTGCAGCCTCACTACTCTTGACTGAAACAGTTGCTTTGCCCTGTTTGGCTACCTTTCCATTTCATACACTTAATGTTACTTGTTTCAGATCAGCATCCCCCTTTCTGTAAAAGGAAGGATAATTATGGAGACCATTGAAGGAATGTGCTATCTGCATGGAGAAAGTATAATACACAAGGACCTGAAGCCTGAAAATATCCTGGTTGATAACGACTTTCACATTAAGGTAACTGCAGTCTAGAGGCTTGCAGAGCTTGGGGTGATTTTAGGGCTAACTCTTCACGGTAGATCCATGGTGACTCTGCAGGAGCACCTGGCTCAGTTTCTGCCTGGTGGCAGTGGTGCCAAGGATTGAAAAGGAAGACACAGACTTGATGGAGGTTATATTTTTCATGGATTCATGTACTTTCATCTGCATTTTGTGTGTTTCCTTTTGAAAACTCCCAACGCTTACCATTGTAGGAAAGGAAACATGAAAGGAATTGCTGTTCACTTTATACTTAACTAGGTGAAGTCCTCATAGCTAATTGGCTCTGGCAGCAGGAATGCAGGTGCAAAAACCTGAACGGGGAAGTGGCCCAGGGGCAGGGATGCTGCAACTGCGTTCACAGGGGTCCCCCTCTGCTGGGAGGCCCTGCTTCTGACGCTGTCCTCATCTCGGGCAGGTTGTACTCCTGTCTTCGGAGGAAGGCTCCTGCCCAGCCGGCGTGGCTCAGTGGCTGAGCATCGACCTAGGATCTGGGAGATAGTGGTTTGATTCCCACTCAGAGCACATGCCTGGGTTGTGGGCTCGATCTGCAGCAGGGGGCGAGCAGGAGGCAGCTGATCCATGACACTCTCTCTCTCTGTTGATGTCTCTGTCTGTCTCTCTCCCTCTCCCTTCTCTCTGAAATCAAGAAAAAAGTTTTTTTAAAAAAGTTTAAAAAAAAAAGGAAGTTTCCTTCTTTACATTAATAATATATCTCTTATGTTTCTGGGTTAGAACCTGTGGATCTTACATAACCACATGCTTGGATTCCTAGAGGCAGAAGTGAGACGGTCGCCTTTGATTTTGTCTTCACTGGATTGTCCTGTCATGTTGCCTGGCTGCTTCCCTGTCTCGTGTCTGACCTTGCTGTTTTTCTCTCTGCTTTTTGTCTGTCTGTCTCCTCCTTCCCTCCCATCTTCTCTTAGGCTCAGGCTACCAACTCAAAACCAGTAGCTCTGCAGCCCTATCCTCAGTGTGCCCTTGGGACCCTTGGCAACTGACACCCCCGGCTTTCGGACACCGTTTGGGAAAACTGAAGGTGAAGTACCTAGTCACTGTCTGCTCTACAAGTCTGCTGAGAAGAAAATACCCTTTTTTCTCCAGAAAGTGTTGAAAAGCATATGCAGAGTCCGTGAGGAATTAGAAGAGCTTGTTCTGTTCATGTCAGAAATGTCTTGTTCTGCCTCCTTTCTTCCCACCCACCAATCCCTCCAGCAAATTTCCTGGCTTTTTAATTACATAAGAATCGAGGTCCCAGGATTTCACATGTGCATTTCTTAGGGGAGGTTTTTCTAGATGGCTGAGGAAGTACAGAATTTCAGCCCTGTCCACTCTTTCTAGGAGATTCACTGTACCTCCCATCTGTTGGGTGAGCCCCAAAGTTAAGGACAAGTCTGACTTGCTGTGGTCCTCCCAGAGCAACCCCGTTGGCCTCTTGCAGATAGCTGACCTCGGAGTTGCTTCCTTTAAGACGTGGAGTAAGCTGACGAAGGACCAGCACAACGAGCAGCGGAGAACGGACAGTCTCTCTAAGAAGAACGGCGGCACCCTCCACTACATGGCGCCCGAGCACCTGGACAACGTCAACGCCCGGCCCTCAGACAAGTCGGATGTGTACAGCTTCGCCATAGTACTGTGGGCCATATTTGCACACAAGGAGCCTTACGAAAGTAAGACACTTATACAGGAGCGGTATTAGTTTGGGTATTAATCAAAATTCTTGAACAAAATACGGCCTTCAGTGAAGTCAATTAAAATTTATACTTGTTTGTTCATTTAGTGTCTGTCTGACCCACTAGATGGTAAGTTCCATGGGCTGGGGCCACGTCTGGTTTATTCACTGTTTCTCACATGGTGCTAGGAGCACAGTAGGTGCTCAGTACATTTTTGTTGTCTGGATGAGTAATCACAGTTTAGGAATCCAGGGCCACGGGACAGATAGGAGCCTTGATAGTGCATCAGAGCTCGGGAGGGGCTGTGAAATTCCAGGATTCCTCCTGGACAAGAAAGCTTGCTGGCTCTGCGTATGAGTGTCTACCCTGGTCCTACGAGGCATACACGTCAGACTCATCCATCCACCTGCTCCTTCACTCAAGAGTTACTTCAGTTCTGAACTTACGTGGGCACTTTAACCAGAACTGAGAATGTAAAGATGAGACAGACATGGCTGGTGCAGGAGAACTGATGCGTAGGCCGCTGCTCTTCAGTTGGTTAAGTGCATGAACTAATGGACACTTCCCTACCCCCTTTGGGTGATTACTTTCTCCCACGGTTTAATGCTCCCCTCTGCCCACGCCTCTCCAGTCTTTCCTCTCTAGCCCTGCCCTAGATATGCACTTGTCTGTTAGATCTATTCCATGTGCTGGAGGAACCCCAAAGCAACATCTCCCCAGACTAATCCATCTTCTACCTGCTCTGCTTGGGGCCCTCTCAGCTTTGCACTTTTGTTATGTTCAGCGATGCATCACCATCTATCTGCTGAATTGCCCAACCAGAAACCGTAGTCATCACAGACTCAGCCTGCTGCTTATCTCCCACATCCAGTCAGACGTCAGAACCTCCGAGTCAAGGTGTATAGATGATTCAAGATACACCTTCAATCCACCCACTTCTATCACCACTAGACTATTCAGTCAAACCCTTTGTATTTCTGCATAGGCTCCTCATAGGCATCCATCAATCACACTGCAGCCCAGCTGGTCATCCCCAAAGGAAATAGGATCACCTCACTCATCTGTTTAAAATCCTTCCAAGGCTCTGTGGCCTTAAAGCTCACATCCTTCAGTATGAAATACTAGGCCCTTTCTGACTTGGCTCTTGCTTCTTTCTCTGGCCTTTTCCTTCTCTTTCCTTAGTGAGTACTCTCCGTTATCCTGAACTACTACTAATTTCTGGGATGCATCAGGATTTGTGGGACCTCCGTCTACCTATGTCCGACTTCCCCAGCCGAAACCATTCTCTGTGTCCTTCCCCACTCCTCACCTGGATGACCCTTTGTTTTTCTGTACTTGACAAAATCTTCTTGACTTTCTGGTGGAGCTTGTGTTCTCAGAGCCTTGTACTTCTTGAGTAGCAATTATCACTACATTTTAAGTCACTCATTAATATTTCACGTGTTCTGCCAGGAGGCAGCTTTCCTGTGAATTCTTTCATCTACAGAAATTAAAGTGTTTCGTGGCTCCTTGCCACAGGTCCATTCTGCCCCTACCGGATGAGGCAGCCTCGCTTAAAGTACATCCCAGGCAGAGAGGGATCCGCAGCATTGTCCAAGTTCTGTCACCTCCCTGCCTGAGAGGGGCCAGACCTGAAAGAAAGTCCAAACCGGAGCTCCTCTTTGCTTTACAGATGCTATCTGTGAGCAGCAGCTGATAATCTGCATTAAAGCCGGGAACAGGCCAAATGTGAATGACATCATTGAATACTGCCCAAAGGAGATAATCAGCCTCATGAAGCAGTGTTGGGACCCGGACCCGCAAGTGCGGCCAACGTTTGCTGGTAAGGGCATCTTTTATGGCTGTGTACAGTCACCAATGTGGTGGTTTTCCTAGTAAGATGTCAGGAAGTTGCTTTGAGGCTTCAGAAAACCGAGTCCACTTGTGATTTCAACTGATTTTCTAGATTTCAAACTTTTTTTGTTGTAAATCCTCACCTGAGGATATTTTTTCTATTGATTTTTTTTTAGAGAAAGTGGAAGGGAGGGATGGAAGGGGGAGAGAGAGAAACATCGATATGAGAGACACATCGATTGGTTGCCTCCTGCACGTGCCCTGACCAGAGCCGGGCATTGAGCCTGCCACCCAGGTACATGCCCTTGATTGGAATCAAACCTGTGACCTTTTGGTCCGCAGGCTGATGCTCTAACCACTGAGCCATGCCATCCAGGGCTCAAACATTTTTTTTTTTCAATGAAAAGATGCCACCCCTCCCAAAAGCATGTTTGTTTTTTTCATAATTTTTACAAATTGTGTTGAAATATACGTAACGCATTAGATACCATTTTTGATCATTTTTAAGTGCACAGTTTATTCTGTTAAGTACACTCACGTGTTGTACAGCTGTCACCGGTGTCCATCTCCAGAACCCTTCTGCCTCCTCCACTGAAACTGCCCATTAAACAGTCACCTCCAGTGTTGTTCTCCCCCAGTCCTTGGCAACCACCATTCTACTTTCTGTCTCTATGAATTTGACTACTCTGGGTGCCTCATTATAAGAAGAATCCTGCAATATTTCTCCTTTTATGATTGGCCCAGTTCACTGAGCATAAATGTCTTCAGGGTTCATCGGTGTTGCAGCAGGTGTCAGAATTTTCTTTTTATTGCTGAGTGTTATTCCGCTGTATGTGTATGCCACCTTTTGTTTATCTATTCATCTGTCAATGGACACAACTTGGGTTGCTTGCACAGGCCTCCTTGTTTCTTAGCTTCTTTTATTTCTTTTCCCTTCTTCAATAAATGCTGTTGGGAAAATTGGACAGATACATGCAAAAAAACGAAGCTAGACCGCCAACTTACACCATACACAAGAATAAACTCAAAATGGATAAAAGACTTAAATGTAAGTTGTGAAACCATAAAAATCCTAGAAGAAAACATAGGCAGTAAAATCTCAGACATCATACATAGCAGAACTTTTGCTGATACATCTTGGGCAAGCGAAACAAAAGAAAAAGTAAATAAGTGGGACTACATCAAACTAAAAAGCTTCTGCACAGCAAAAGAAACCATCAACAAAAAAAAAAGGGAGCCCACTGTATGGGAGAACATACTTGCCAGTGACACATCTAATAAAAGGTTAATATCCAAAATATATAAGGAACTCATACAATTTAACAAAAGGAAGACAAACAATCCAATTAAAAAATGGGCAAAGGACCTAAATAGACACTTCTCCAAAGAGGACACACAGATGGCCAAGAGACATATGAAAAAATCCTCAGTGTCACTAATCATCAAGTTAATTCTACAATGAGGTATCACCTCACACCTGTCAGAATGGCTCCATCAACAAATCAACAAATGACATGTGCTGTCGAGGGTGTGGAGAAAGGGGAACCCTAGTACCCTGCTGATGGGAATGCAGACTGGTGCAGCCACTATGGAAAGCAGTATGGAGTTTCCTCAATAAATTAAAAATGGAACTGCCATTTGTCCCAGTGATCCCACATCTAGGAATATATCCTAAGAATCCTGAAACACTAACCAGAAAGAATATATGCACCCCTATATAGCAGCGCAATTCACAATAGCTGATATCTGGAAACAGCCCAGGTGCCCATCAGTAGATGAGTGGATGAAAAAGCTGTGGGACATTCACACCATGGAATACTATGCAGCTGTAAAAAAGAAGGATCTCTTATCCTTTGGGACAGCATGGAGGGACCTGGAGAGTATTGTGCTAAGCGAAATAAGCCAGTCAGAGAAAGACAAGTACCACATGATCTCACTTATTTGTGGAATCTCATAAACAAGATAAGCTGACAGACAATATAGGCCTAGAGGATGCATGGAACAGACTGATGAATCTTGGTGGGGGAGGGGATGACAGGAAGAGATTACCCATAGAACTTACATGCATATATGCATAGCCCATGGACACAGTAGTGCAGTGAAGGTCTGGGGGTGAGGGGCAGGAGCTGGGCGGACTGGGGCAAATGAGGGGAAAAAGGGGAACATCTGCAATATCCTCAACAATAAATATAAATTTTAGAAATCTTTGACAGATAATTCTAAGACCTCTGTCATCTTAGTGTTGTCATCTGTTGATTGTCTTTTTAAATTCAGTTTGAGGTCTTCCTGGTATGATGAGTGATTTTTCTATTGAAACTTTTGTTGGGCTTTTTCTTAATGTGTTAGGAGCTTCTGGATCCCTTTCAGCTGCAGTTATAGCTGCCTTTATCTGACGTGGTGTGGGCAGTGGTATGGTTTTGCCACCTTGTTAGTTTGCCACCAGGTTGAGGGGAGTCCAAGATCCCCACTTAGCCCTGTTGACGTATGAGGTAGAGGGGCTTCTTGTTATTACAGGTCAGGGCTGGGAGTTTCTGCAGCATCCACATGGTCTCCATGGATACTGCATTGGAGATGACCATCCTGGCTCCCCATTGTGCCTTTTCTGACACTTCCCCATTGGGACAGAGAAGGGATGTTTGATTACTGCAATGTAAGGTTGCATGTCCAGTCTGCCTTGTAGTCTACTGACACCACAGGAGTGGAGGAGCTCGTCACCATCTGGCAGAAAGGAAAGTCCTGCCTCCCTCTGTGGACTCTGATGTCACCCTTGTTCAGTGTTGGTAACCCTGTTACTGTCTCGTGAGGTTGGAAGTCTCAGCTCACACTCAGCCTTTGCTGGTAGGGGTGGGGATGGAGCAACCGTTTTTTCTGTCTTTTGGTTGCAGTGTGGTTAGTGGCAAAAGGTTTTCTGTCCTGCTAGGATGCCCCTTGCTTCATCTCCTGGCTAGAAAGAGCAGGATTTTGTTGGGCTTTTGTTGTTGTTGGGTTGCCAGCTTTCTTCAGGTCTAAGTCTGGAATCTCTGAGGCAAAAAGAACACCGAGTGAACTCAATGTCATGTATTTTCTCAGATCCCCAAGTCCCTCGCTGATCTGCCTTTGTCTCTCCTCTGCTCAGAGCCTCCTTATATTTACTTTATATATAATGTTAGGGGTTCTCGTTGTGCTTAGCAGGGGAAATAAGGAGAAGTATGTTCCTACATTTTCCAGAGACTGGCAGTTGCCTTTTTCTTTCAAGGTCAGTAGCTCTAACTCTTTATACCAAGCCCTTATCCCGAGTATTCCATCCTGTGTAATCTGGGTGCCAGAGGGGCAGGAACAGAGCTCAGCCAACTGGTTCACTTAGAGGTTAAGGCACATTTGATAGGTCTTTGCTGTATGGCCAGAGAAACTGCATGCTCTCCTGGGCTCCAGCGCTGCACTGTCCCTGTTCTGTCTACCTAGTGATTAATCTTGTCAGTCTCTTCCTGAAAGTCAGTCAATTGATATTTAAATTTTTATTTTACTGCTTTCCCACAGATTAAGTAATTCAAAGATAATAGATTATTAATATTTTAACTTTATTTTAGAAAATAATTAAGATATTTAAAGTACTGTTTTTCTTATATAGGCATTGAAGAAAAATTTAGGCCCTTTTATTTACATAACCTAGAAGAATGTGTAGAAGAAGACGTGAAGAGTTTAAAGGTAGGTAATACAGCAGGTGCTAAAAAGTTAACATATCAAAGCATGCATATTTTCAGGCATGGAAACCAAAGCAGTATAATTTGTTACTGAGATTTGAGGTAAGCTAGCTTGGTAACCACATAAAACAAAATTAGCAATTTTATGCAGATACCAAGTTGACATTCTTGACCCATTCCTCCTTTAAAACTAATGAAATGTGAGGAAATATACACAGCAATATGAAAGCAAAAGCACAACTTCTCTGGACTAAGCTAGGAAGTATCCTAGGTGGATCAGTCATTTTGAGGAAGTCTTGAAAGATAGAACGCCAACAGAATTATATTTGCTGAGACACGTAACAGAAAAGGAACTAACCCAGAACATAAATACTGAAGTAGTACCTGAGGAGCAAGTCTTGAATCACTATAGAAAAGAAACGGGCTGGTCACCTGGGACAATGACAGGGAGAGTTATCTGGGATCCACAGTTATATCAGTCATAAGAGTGGGCTCCTCCCCCTAATTCCCTGTGCTGAGCAATAAATGGGAGCAGCAGCTGCTTTGGGCTGGAGCAGTAAGTTTGAAGTCTGGAGTCAGGTGTGTCAAAGATGGTTACCAGCAAACCGGCAAAGAGGAGCAGAGACCTGGCCTGCGTGCAGAAATGAGCTGCTGTCATCAGCCTTTCAGCAGCATACTGCTGGAATCATGAAAGGAGACGACAGTGAATAGAATAGGTAGGCAAACAATTTTAAAATACAAAACAAGAAAAACACTTGGGCAGTCAAGAATTGCCAGACTTCTATACTTTATTATTTTTTAATCCTCACCTGAGAATATGTTTTCCACTGCTTTTCAGGGAGAGTGGAAGAGAGATAGAGAAACACCAGTGTGAGAGAGAGACATTGACTGGTTGCCTCCTACACGCACCCCGACCAGGCCTGGGGATTGAGCCTGCCACCGAGGTACGTTCCCTTGGCTGGAATCAAACCCAGGACCCTTCAGTCGGCCAGCGACACACTAATCACTGAGCCAACTGGCCAGGGCCAGACTTTTACACTTTTTAAAAGAGAGATAGATATCTGATGCAAACCAAGAATGTAGTGAAAAGGACATTGTGAAAGATAGTCACTAAAGCAGAAAAGCCCTGGCACAGTAATCAGTGCTGTTTCATAGGATGAGGGCCAGTTCACCAGGATGATGGTAATAGCTTTAAGTATAGATGTGCCCTTAACAGCATGGCCTTGAAATACAGGAAGCGGAAATTGGCAGAACTCGGAGAAACAGACAAACCCACAATCCTAGTTGGGGATTTTAATACAAATCTCCCTCTAATTGTTAGAATAACTCCAAAAAAGTGTCAGTAAGGATATAGAAAATTTGAAAAACATAATTAACACATTTAATCTAATGGAAATATATAAAATAGTGCATCTAATAACTGCAGAATACTTACCTTTAAAGGCTTCACAAGAACATACAGAACATTTTTACAAATTGACCTTGTACTGGGAAATAAAACAAGTCTCAACTAGTTTGAAAGATTGTGATCATATAAAGAGTGATTGCATTCTCTGACTGCATTTCAGTTACACTAGAAATTAATCGAATTTAGAAAATATTTGGAGCTAATGAAACACTACATATTAAAACTACAGAATTTGCCAAGGAGCACTTACTGGTATGAAAAGTGGAAAGGGGTTAGCCAAGCACTCACCCGGAGAAGACAGCAGAATGCACCTGGAGCAGAGAGAAAGTGGTAAACAGTAAGAGAAGAGCACAAGTTAGTGACAGGAAACAGTTCATAGAGGATCAGAAAATTTAAATGTTGGTTCTTTGAAAAGGCTAATAAAATCAGTTAAGACTGGTGAAGAAAAACAGAAAGAAGACTGAAATAGTGAATACAGAGGTATCACTATAAAAATGGTATTGAGGATATTGTTAACACCTTTTTGCTAATTTTTGAACTTAAAATAGACACATTTCTGGGGGGAAAAAGTATAACTTAGCAAAACTGAATGAAATAGAGTTAGAAAACCTGACTATCCCATAGCCATTTAAAATCCTGAGTCAGTGATGAAAACTCTCCCCGCAAAAGAAATTCCACCCCAGGGTTTCATCAGTGATGTCAGCCAAATAGTCAGTGACTGTGTTACTTCAGGCCTATAAATTTGTCTGGACCATAGAGGAGGAGCTCTCCCAGACTCGTTTTATGAGACTAGCATACCCTCAATTCCCAAACTTGAAAAAGAAGAGACAAGAAGGGAAAATTATGGGCCAATATCACTTAATATAGATGTGAAAATCCTGACTAAAGTTTGACAAAATGGAATCCGTCAGTGGACTAGAGTAAAGATACTGGCCTCACTAATGGAGAAAAGCAAAATGAATTGATTATAATTTTTTATCCATTAGATTAACATTTTTGAAAGATAGGTAGTATTAAGTGTTGGTGAAAATGCAGAATAACAGGCAATCCCCATGCATTATTGGTTAAGAGTGTGAATTGGTGAAGTTTATTGACAAATGAAGCATCTATCAAACTTTTAAAAGCACATAACGTTTGCAGCAATTCTACTTTTAATAATATATGATAGTCACATGTATGCTCCAGGAGTTCCGTGCCCCTTAGCTTTTGAGAGTAAAATATTAGAAATAACCCAAATAATTCATAAGTAGATATACTAAATTATGATTCATTGAAACTACAGAATATATAACCATTTAAAAGAGCTAGAGCCCTAGCCAGTTTGCCTCAGTGGTTAGAGTGTCGGCGTTCAGACTGAAGGTTCCCGGGTTCGATTCTAGCCAAGGGCACGCACTTCTGTTGCAGGCTCTATCCCCAGCCCTGGTCAGGACTGTGAGGGGCGGGGGGGCCAATCAATGTGTCTCTCTCACGTCGATCTCTCTCTCTCTCTTCCACTGTCTCTGAAAAGCAATGGAAAAAATATCCTCAGGTGAGGATTAAAAAATAAATAAATAAAAGCTAACATATAGTGATATGGAAAGATCTTTAAGACTTGTTAGTGAAAAAATAAGTCAAAAAAATACTTAGAGCATGATCCTTTTGAATATGTGTGTGTGTGTGTGTGTTTCCAGAATACATATGCAACTACCTGGAGAAAATAAAGGATGGACAGCATACTCTGAGTAAGGATTATCTCTAGGGAATGGAAAAGAGTGGGAGTTGGAAGAAACAACTTTCGAGTGTTGCTTTCTGATTCTGCACAATTTGAGTCTTTTAAAAGGAATTTGTACTTACATATTTTGTGTAATAAAAGGAAGCAATTGCTTTTATAAATGAAAATAACATAAAAATGCTTATCAGGTTAAGTAAAAAGCATTCTACAAACTGTGCACATAGTTAATATCCTCTGTCAGTCTCCCCCAACTCATTCATAGGTTCAGTCAGCAAATATTTTTGACCACTACCTTTGTAGCTTGCAGTGTTAGTGAAATGCAAATATGACTAGGAAAAAAAAGTTGAAGAAAATACCAAAATGTTAATTTTTTCCTTTGCCTGAAGGCACAATGTGTTTTTGTTTTTTTTAATATATAATTCCCTAACTGAAATTGGCAAAATGTAAAGAAAAGTTGCTAAAGTGCACCAGTAATATTGCATGCCACATATTTGACTCAGTTACTCAGAAGTGTAGTAATAAGACTAATAACAGGTGTTTATTTTGGGCAACAAAAAGACATTGGACCTATATTTTAATAAAGTAGTTTTAATCCCCCCCCCAAAAATATATATAATTCCCTACTCATTATAATTTCTGTAAGAGTAGTATTTTATAGGAAAGAGGTACCTTTTTATTATGGTAGGATGCATAAATAAAATTTTCCATCTTAATTGTTTTTAAATGTCCAGTTCATACATTCAAAATGTTGTGCAGTGGTCACCAATATCCATTTCCATTTTTTTTTTTATCCCAAACAGAAACTTTGTACCCATTAAACAGTAACTCCACATTCCTTTCTCTCCCCAGCCCCTGGTAGCGCAGCAGTTTTGATATTCAACGGGTGTGCCGCAAGAGTTTTTAAGACATGCAATATTTAGTCAGGGGCACTGACCTTTTTTCCCTTAGACTGTCAAATAAAAAAATGACAACAGCCAACACAACAGCAGCCGTCCCATGTGACTGAATCAAAATTATACTTTTTTTTTTTTTTTTTTAATCAGATTGGCAAAAAATATATTTTTTGGTGTGCTGAAGAATTTTAGTAATTAGTGTATGTGCCATGAGATGGAAAAGGTTGCAAATCAATGGTCTGTATGTCTGTCCTTAGTCTGTACCACATTGTTTTGATTACTGTAGCTTTCTAGTAAGTTTTGAAATCAGAAAATGTGAACCCTACAACTTTGTTCTTTTTTTTTTTTTTTTTAAGACTGTTTTGACTCCCTGGGAAAAACATTTCTTCTTTTTAATATTCATTGCTTGTAAGAGCTATGTAAAATTTCTAGCTTCTGAAAAGATTAATTCTTATAATAATTTTCTAGAAGTACTTTCTGCTGTTTACTGAAGTATATATTTTGCTCTTTATTATAGAAAGAGTTTCCCAGCCAAAATGAAGTTGTGAAGAGAATGCAGTCCCTCCAAATAGATTGTGTAGCAATACCTCCAAGCAGGTCCAATTCAGGTAACTTGTATTTTGACTGAAAATCTGTTTATTAACTTATTTGGTTGCTCATTCATGCACTCTCTAAAATATTATTCACAACCATATGAGAAACAGAAGAAGCTATAAAATTTAATACCTGCCGCCCAGCCAGGCGTGGCTCAGCTGTTGAGCAACGACATAGGATCCAAGAGATTATGGTTCAATTCCCAGTCAGGGCACATGCCGGGTTGTGGGCTCAATCCCCAGTCAGGGTCGTGCAGGAGGCAGCCAATCAATGACGACTCTCTTATCATTGATATTTCTATTTCTATCTCTCTCTCCCTCTCCCTTCCTTTCTCTGAAATCAATAAAGCTATTTAAAAAAAAAAATTTAACACCTGCTGTAAGGGAATTTATAATATATTCGGGAGTCAAGATACATATATTTGGCCCTGGCCAGGTAGCGTTGTCCCAAATGCCAAGGTTTTGGGTTCAATGCCTGTTCAGGGCATATACAAGAATCAACCCATAAGTGCGTAAATGAGTGGAACAACAAATTGATGTTTCTCTCTTTCTCCCTGCCTCTCTCAAAAGTCAATCAATTTTTTTAAAAAAGATACATATATTTGAAATGTTAAGTAACATTGAGTTCACCAAAATCATAAACTAGCCTGAGCCCCAGCTGGTGTGGCTCAGTGGTCAGAGCGTCAGCCCGTGGACTGAGGGTCCCGGGCTTGGTTCCGGCTGAGGGCATGTACCTCGGTTGCAGGCCTGATCCCTGGCCGCAGTCGGGGTGCGTGCAGGAGGCAGCCAGTTGATACATCTCTCTCACATAGATGTTTCTCTCTCTCTCTCCTTTCCACTCTCTCTGGAAAGGCAGTGGAAAAAGCATCCTCGAGTGAGAATAATAAATAAACTTCCTGAATAGGAGGCACCTAAAGTATCTGACAGGGAGAAAGTGATGGTTCAGGGAAAAGGGAGACGTATGTGGGAGCAAAGTCCTTGAGAAGGTCCGCAGTGACTGGCCCGGAGCACAGGCAGAGAGGCTGGTCTCAGACCTGAGCAGGGGTGCTTCTTCCTGCAGCGGAAGAGGAGGCGGGCTGCGGGGTTTTGGAGCCGTCTGTTTAGTGGCGGCCTGTCCTGCGGCCAGTCACTTAGCCTCTTAAACCTCTTCCTTGGAGTCCTGGTGATCACTGTTCCTCTCGCGGGGCTCTTAAAGAACGAAAGAATCGTGGACAGCGACCAGAACAGCTGTGGCTCTGATCTCCCAGCCCTGTGTCACACCGAGGAGACAGCCACCTTCTCTGCTGCAGCCCAAGCCCCTTTCTTCCGTGGTCACGCCTGCGATACCCCGTTTTCTGTTGCTAGTTAGAACTTCCCCGGTTCCCTCACTGCCAGGCTGGGGCTCCTGCTTTTCATGTACAAAAGGGGAGGGCTCCCTAGTAAATGCTTCCTGCTTGTTCTCAGTGTTCTCAGTATGTTACTGTGAGGTTCAGATTCACTATGAGGCTCGGGTTTCATTTTGCTGTTTAATGTTTCATGAAACTCTCCAATGTTGACCATTTCTTCTTAGCCACAGAACAGCCCAGTTCGCTGCACAGTTCCCAGGGCCTCAGGATCGGGCCTGTGGAGGAATCCTGGTTTGCTCCCTCCCCAGACCACCAGCAGGAGCAGAGCGAGCTCATCCTGCAGAATAAACTCCAGGAGGAAGCCAACTACCATCTTTTTGGCAGCCGCATGGACAGGCAAACAAAACAGCAACCCAGACAAAATATGGTTTACAACAGAGAAGAGGAGAGGAGACGAAGGGTCTCCCATGACCCTTTTGCACAACCGAGACCTCATGAGACTGTTCAGATCCCCGGGGTAAAAGGCCTTGCGGCTTCCAACGCAGCCAGTCCTAGGAACACAGTACACCAAGCCGTGGGACTGGCCAGCCAGCCCCAAGCACCCCCCTGGAATAATGGACCATATAATCCATATGACCTTAGAACAGGTTCATTGGGTGCGGGAACAGCAGGTCCCAGATTTTGGTATGGGCCAAATGCAAGCCATACGCCAGGCCTGCATAAAACTCCAGTGCCTGAGACCAACCTACTGGAAAACACACCCACCATTCCATTCATCTCCCGGACATCAAGAGGTAAGCAGGCCTTTTAGTCTAATCTTGTCTTTTTTTTTTTTTCGTTTTTTCAATTTTTCTGAAAATAAAACAGCCGTTAGCTCTGCTGTAGGCTATAAGGTAACAGAGGGCAAGTTATTCAGAGTCTTCAGCTGCCAGATGCAACTTGCGCCACGGCATGCTCTCCATCCGACCATGTGGCCGGGTGTTTCAGTGAGGGTAGGGTTCCGAGCAGCTGCCTGCATGCGTTGGTTTATAGGGTTTGTGGCTGGTAGGCATCTTCTACTCTAACCTGAATCACCGTGGTCCCACTATACCCAATCTCTGATGCAAGCGAAGGTATCTGCTTGTATTCTTTTACTTGCTTGCTGTTTTCTGAAGGTAAGAAATAAGTCTTGGATATTTTTATTTCCAATTTCATGTAGGTCAAAGGCTACCGTTTCTGATGAGAGCCACATTGTCCCTGTATCCATTTCCAGAACTCTTCATCTTCCCAGACTGAGACTGTCGTCGGACAGGAAGTCCCTGTCCTTTCTCCTCCCAGCCCCTGGCAGCCAGCCTGCTGCTTTCTGTGTCTGAGTTCAGTTCCTGTAGGTGCCTGCTGTAACTGGGATCAGTCGTACGGGATTCATCCTTCACTGAGCACAGTGTCCTAAAGGTTCATCTGTGTTGTAGCCTGTGTCAGAATTTCCTTCCTTTTTAAGGCCAACTAATACTCCATTGTATGTATGCCCCACATGCGGTGTATCCATCTATGGATGGAACTCGAGTGGCTTCCACTTTTTGGCTATTATGAATAATGCTACATGGGGATATAAATACCTGTTTGAGGTCCTGCTTTCAGTTCTTTGGGGTATATACTCAGAAGTGGAATAGCTGGATCATGTGGTAATTCTATTTTTAATGTTTGGAGGAACCGCCACGTTGTTTCCCACAGCGGCTGCACCGTTTTGTATTCCTACTGTTAGCGCACAGGGCTCCAGTTTCTCCACATCCTTGTCAACACTTGTTTTCTGCTCTTTTATGGTCGTAGCCATCCTAATGGGTGTGAGGTGGTTCAGCCACATTTAAAAAAGAAAATTTTAGCCCGGCTGGGCGTGGCTCAGCAGTTGAGCGTCAACCTGGGATCCAGGCGATCGGGGTTCGATTCCCGGTCAGGGCACATGCCCGGGTTGTGGGCTCAACCAATGACTCTCTCATCGTTGATGCTTCTATCTCTCTCCCTCCCTCTCCTTTCCTTTCTCTGAAATCAATAAAGATATATTTAAAAAAAAGAAAACTTTACAGGCCGGCATAGAATAAACAGTTTAACTTAAACATTTGGAGTAAAGCCCTGCCCCTTTGTGGTGTTGCAGTTTTCATCTTACTTTCAATTTAGATGCACTTACCTGTGTGCTTCTCTCTATTCAGGTGAGACTGCACAATATTCCATATACAACAGTGCTGGGGTTCAGATTGGAGACAGTAATCATATGGAGGTTGGTGGAATGAGTTTGCCGTTTCCAGACTACACATACATGAACTGGAAAGAGCCAGCTTCTGCGTACCAAGATATCTTTGGTAAGATGCCCTTTAAGGGCCCATTGTCTAGCAACTTTGAGCTTTCTTTCTTGTTGAGAGGGATGTAGTGGAATCCTAAAATTTCTCTGATGATTCTCCCTGAAAGTTGTCACCTGTTTCCTCTGGAAAATATCTGTGTAATTTCCATATAATTTCTTTGTAATTTATTTCTGTTTAATATGGGGAAAATTACAGTATCTTAATTCATGGATTGTTGTGAAAATTAAGTGAGTCAGTATGTATAAAGAGCTTAGACCACTGCCTGGAACATAGTAAGATCTACAAAAGTGATAAATTATCATCATTGTTATCATTAATATTACTACCCAGCCCTAGGACAGAGAGCTCTCTCAGGTCCTCATCAAAAGGAATTGTGTAAACTATAGGAGACTGCGCTGAACATCACCTCTGTAATGAAAATGATGACTTTCTCTTATAGGTTCCACTATGTGAGCTAATAACATTAATCCCAAAACACTACCTGGGGAAAGCAGTCCTGAGGCCAGAACAATGTGATTTAAGAACCCAGCTTTCTGATTAACCCTAGTATTGGCAATTTTTGTCCTTAAGATCTAGTTAATAAACATTTTAGGCTTCACTGGCCTTGAGGTCTCTGTTGCAAACTACTCAACTCACATTGTAGTGCAGTAGCAGCCACAGACAATATGTACACGGATGGCTGTGTTCCAGTAAAACCTTGTTTACAGAAACAGGCTGCTGCCAGCGTTGGTCCACAGGCCTTAGTCTGCCAATCCCTGGTCTAGCCCACTTGAAGGATAGTTTTTAAAATACCTAGAGCAAAGGTTCCTAAATTTGAGGGAGATAAGGGTATCTTTGAGAATCTGATGAAACCCAGGGTTCCCTCTCACAGAGGGGTATGACAGCATTTGTCAAATATCTTGGGAGGTTTGGGACTGCCGACGTCTAGTGGTGATGATAACAGCTGCACTATAGGGAGCTGAGGAAAGAATGGGAGTTCAGCCCGGCCAGCGTGGCTTAGTGGTTAAGCATTGACCTAGGATCCAGGAGATCCCAGTTCGATTCCCGGTCAGGGCACAAGCCCAGGTTGCAGGCTTGATCCCCAGTAGGGGGCGTGCAGGAGGCAGCCAATCAATGACTCTCTCATCATTGATGTTTCTCTCTCTCTTCCCCTCCCCCTCTCTCTCTGAAATCAATGAAAACATATGTAAAAAAGGGGGGGTTAAGGGGTAAACATTGGATGTCCTTTTCTGTATATTCAGCTTACTGAGCTAGAATGAGCGTCAAGGAGTAGGCTGGTTTGTGGTGGTGATTTTTTACTTCTGTTTCCTTTTATCATTTTTGTGAAGGCCTAAGGGGCAGGAACCAGTAGATGGAGAGAGGTTATGGCTCTAGGAGAGAGAGGACAGCAGTTGGGCAGGGGAGGGGTGAGTCCAGAAATAGACCTTGAAGGGTATCCGTGCCTCATTCCTTAAAAGATGGGAAGGCATTGCCGTTTAACAGGTAGGCTCACACTCGGTCTCAGTTCCCTTGGCTGAGTAAGAGGAAAGCAAACTGTTGGGCGAAGGGGATGAGGAGTTGAGTGGCCTTAACTCTGGCCGTATGTAAGTGAAAAATGCCCCAAAGGAAAAAAAAATGGTGTTTTCCCTCTTTACATCAGGAAGGTCTAGTACAAGTAGGGCCGCTGGCTAAGGTTGTCTAAAACAGCTGAATAGGCAAGGGTTTTAATTCCAAAGCCCTCAGCTGTGGCTCAGAGATGCATTTGCTAGGAGGGAGTGTCCCCTATTCTAATTCACAGAAACTCCCCATGGGCTAGCAGACATGTAAAGTATCACCCACTGAGTCGACAGCTATATAATTAAGAACTTCCCTTTCCGCTGCACTGCAGGTACTCCTCACTTCATGCAGGGTTTGAAGCTAGAATGTTCAAATGGGTTGCAGCTTGATGCCTTCTCCTGTCTTCTTTTTGGCAGATAATACCACTAGTTTGACTGATGAACACCTGGACCCAGTCAGAGAAAATCTGGGAAGGACCTGGAAAAGCTGTGCCCGTAAAATGGGCTTCACCGAATCTCAGATTGATGAAATTGACCATGACTATGAGCGAGATGGATTAAAAGAGAAAGTTTACCAGATGCTCCAGAAGTGGCTGATGAGGGAAGGCAGTAAGAGGGCCACAGTGGGAAAGCTGGCCCGTGCGCTGTACCAGTGCTCACGCATAGACCTGCTGAACTGTTTGGTGGCGCATATCAGCCAGAACTAACTAGAAGGAGCTTCGGCAGCATGAAGTCATCTCACTTAGTGAGTGGTCCACTGAACTTGTGCTGCCTCAGACCATCCACAATTCTTTCCTCACTGATGTGGGTTCTGTGTCTACATAAAAATCATTTCCTGCATTCCATAGCTGGACAGTGGGAAAGAGGCTGTAGCAACCCACTAAACTGGAAGACCGATTAATGGCCTCCATAAGAAAAGAAGCCTGATTGGGTTTTGAAAGGGAGAAAACAGAGATTTGAGAGAGATTGTTTTCTTTCACTTTATCCCATAACCCCCAGTTATGCTGCTCATTCAGTTTCCTAGAATTTTGTTTGAGCAAGAGAAAAAAATTCAGAGAATGAACTAAGTCAACTTTCTTATTTTGTGCTCTTTCCTCTACATAGGCTCCTGTTATAACCAAAGCACAGAAAAATTCTAAGCTCTTCCAACAGGGTTTCTTGGTATCACAGCCACAGTTCATTTCAGAGTGACAGGATCTGCTAACTTCAGTGTCACATGCTGTGTCACTCACTACAGGCTTCAAGAACTGCATGGAACCTTCACTCCATAAATTAACTGAAGGGATTTTAAGGTGTACTAAGAAGGGAAAGAATAGAAAACAAAAACACCACAATTTCACAGACAGTTGTTGCAAGAAATTGCTACTAAATGTGACTACAAAAATTCTTAAGTTTTTAATTTTTTTCCTAGTAACCTGGCACTTTAGGCACTTTCCAAACCTGTGTGCCCTGAAGGGGGAGCAGGTGTGCAGGGGTCTTGTCTTCACCTTGGTTGTGACTGGAGCCTCTGGGCCGATCACTGTTGAACAGTTCCCCCTGGGAGGTGTAGAGACATTGTCATTTTTTCCTGTAAGCTAGAACATAGAAAGGACAGCTTCAGAGCCTGGTGGTTGTGGCTCTAGCTCTCAGCCCTTCAAAGCCCACGTGAAACTCAGGAATGAATGAAGAAACTAGAGGACGGAAGGCAGCCGGGCCGTCTCATAGCACTGCCAGCACTTTGCTTAACAGAGAGGGTGTGCCTTTGTGCTTAGCCCCTGGAGGGAAGGAGAGGACGGTGCAGTGTGGTCAGTCCGGCTGTCAGGACAGATTCTAGTGTCTGGTGGGCTAATAACAGTATTAGTGGTTCTGATTGTAAATCTCCGTCCCCAGCACAAACGCGCATGGGTGCGCGCGCACACACACAATCCAGCCCCAGCACACGCGTGTGCACCCCACGCCCCCCGCGAAGTGGGGCTGTAAAACAGGATTTCTCCATCTCAGCACTACTGGCTTCTGGGGCTGGATAATTCTTTGTTGTAGGGGACTGTGCTGTGCGTTGTAGGATGTTTGGAAACAATTCTGCCCTCTACTCACTAGACGCCAATAGCCCTGTTCTCCCCCTCCTCCCATCCCCAGTTGTGACACAGATGTCTCTAGACAGTGCCAGATGTTCCCTGGAAGGGCAAAATCGCCCCCATTGAGAAGATCCTGTTATAAAGTTATGAACCTGTTTTCTTATCACACATACGTAGGCTCACTACTTCACTGCCATACAGCATTGATCACAAACACCAAAAGGAAACGAGTGGGGCAGGTCCCAGGCTTTGCTAGTGGGCTGGGTGAGGTCTTTTCTAAATGTATCCCTTGTACCTCTGTCTTAACGGTATGATGTTCTAAAATCTTCAGCTTCGATAGAGATCAAATGATCAATGATAAGAAGCAAAAATGGACAGTGTTTTTAATTGACTTTCTAAAAATAAAATTTTGTACCTTAAATATAAGCCATTGAAATGATGTGTGCTTGTATAAACGAGAGTTTAGGGTTCTCACTGGGACTTTACCCATGGAGGTTGGCGGCTCCGATGCATAACCATCCTCTCACTGCCTGCTGTTGGCAGGAGAGAGGAGGCTGGTGGGAAAAGGAGGAGATGCTTCTGGACAGAGCATTTTGAATCAGGATGGGAGCTTGCTGCCCTGAGAGCCTGCAGCACTGCCATCCTTGAGACACGGCTCGGGCCGTTCCTTCCGTCCACACGCTAAACCTGGGCTGAAAGGTCAAATTGCACTGGAGGAGTTTCAGTGCAAGGCCCAAGCACCACAAAAACCACGAGTCTTCAGCAGAAACCAACGAAGTGAGGTGACTACAAAATGAGAAAGAAGAGTATCCCTACTTGGTTCCAAACAGAAATTTAGGGCCTAAGGTTACCGCTGGCAAATAGGAACCCCTTCCCGTTCAGGCTTGCTTGGTGGATTGCCCACTTATTGCTATCGTCATAATGTTTGCTTTGGGTCCAGAATGTGAAGTTAGTTCTTTAAAAATACAAAAAGTTTGCCCTGGCCAGTGTGGCTCCGTTGGTTGGGCACCATCCCTTGCACCAGAAGGTTGCGGATTTGATTCCTGGTCAGGGCACATGCCCCGCTTGCGGGCTCCGTCCCCAGTGGGGAGCATGCAGGAGGCAGCCTGTCGATGTTTCACTCTCACACTGATGTTTCTTTCTACTCCCTTCCTCTCTCTGTTATAGATCATTAAAAATATTTTTTAAAGTAAAAAATGAAAGTAGTTTCTTACAAAATGTTTTAAATAGTATTTTCCCAAACATTTTAATATTATCTATAGCTAACAGTTTTTCTAATTATACTAATATAAATAAAAATAGGTGTTTCTTCTGGTCACAAAAATCATTGAAGGGCTATGCTGCTGCACTGAATTATCATGTGTAATCCACGTGCATGGTTCTGAAATCAAGCAGACTTAACCCCCCTCTGCCACTGTTCAGCTGTGTGCCTAAGGCCTGCTTCCTCACCTCTCTCAGCCTGTTTCCTCACCTATAGAGAGGGCAAAGTACGTAAGATTGGTGAGAAGACTAAGAGAAGATAATGCATCATAAGGTGCCTGGCACAAAAGTAGTAATTTTTTAAACTACATACTCAAGTGTATACTTTAAATTGTGACACCAATAACCTAAAGCCTCACCGTGCTACCGCTTTGCTTACCAGTAGGATAATATGTTAAAATTGTAGATAATTATTTTTAATCATCATCTCTGACAAGAAACCCCAATCAACATTTCAGGAAAAGATAAGGAAATGTCCCACCAAAGATTTGTGAAATTCAAATGACAGTAGTCAGCTGAAATACAAATCTTTCTATTCAGGAAATTTGATTTTTGTTGAAAGAATATAAATATTTTTGCATTGCCATATTAGGTCAAGCCTGCCTTTACTGCTCAAGAAATCCCAATGGACCAGTGAGAACCCTGCAGGTAACAGGACTTCTCATGGCTGCAACACTTAGCAGCACTGTGGGTCTCAGAGGAGAAGCCATGTAACATGCAAGGAAGCTGCAGTCATCTTGAAAAACTCAAGCCAAGACTAACCAGCCACAGATCTGCCAGCCATTTCCAGTTAAGGCGAAATGGTCGTCAGAATTAAAGGGATGTTGCTTTTCTCCACCGAATCTCCAAGTCCAGATGCTTATAGCCTTTATAAAGCTTGAATCATATGGTCTTGAAGAGTTTAATGTGGTGAAGTACACATAACAAGTTTACCATCTTAACACATTGCGTACCGCACAGAAATCTCTAAGACATATGCCAGGGACCGCACGTTTTTGGGCAAACTGCACATTATTTAAATCATCATAACTACAGATCATAATGCACTTTAGGTGTTGTTTTTCAATAATTATAACATTTTTATTTACAAAAACAAAGTTCCTAGTACTTTTTTAATGTATGGTACTGTGTAAAACATTTTCCTCGATGAAGAGGGACCAAACAAAATTTACATAAGTATCTAGATTCGCTCCTTTTTCCATGGGCGGCACAAACTCTGCAGGCTCTCGTAGGAAATTTTTTCTTTCCACTCGCTGGAATACACATAGGTTCATGCTGCTTCATATCACCTGACAATCTTTTTGGTGGATCTTTACGAGGTGCTCTCCTTGCACCCCCAGGGGAAGGGCTGGACAGATTTGTCTCTGGTTCCAGACAGCCTTCGTTATTGTCATCCAGTCTCTCACCACTGATAGCAGAAACTGTTTATACTTCATTTTTGCTTGTGGATTGAAGACATTGTACACTCTAAATGAATTGAAAAGTCCACAGTTTGTAAGGTACAGCACTACTTTTTTTGTCCATTTCATCATTTTCCTTAGAACTACACGAAAGGAAGTGAGCTGCACGGTCAACGCCTTTCATGTGGGCATTGTATTCCTTGATGCAGGTAGGGTTTACCATATTCTCTCCCGTTTTTCTATTTTTTTTCCTGTTGTCAAGACAGAAGTGTCATGGATCGCTGATATCATCCGGACAACCCGCTTGTCTTTCCATGCTAGGAGAAGAATATCGCCTTTTCTGGAAAATATTATGTCACCTTTCTTCATTCTTGATGTTTTCATTTTCAAATTTGGCGGTAAACCTCTACTCTCCCTAATAGTCCCACAGACTCTAGTTTTGTTCTGTAGCAGCAATTCAGCAGTAGATGTAGCATTGCAATAATTATCCTGCTAAATATGGTGCCATATGCCAAGATAGGGTACAAGGACTGAAAGGACAGTTTCTTGCAATTCTTTCCTTCAGCAGTGTATATCTCCATATTGCAGATATAGCCGGTGTCACTCTTGCACACCATCTGAACAAGTAAACCATATTTTGTTAATTCCACTGGGTTGTACGTGCAAAATTTTAAACGTCCTCTCCATGGAATCATTCCCTAGTCCAAAGACAACTGTTGCTTTGGTTTGTATATTGTTCGAAATTTATGCAGGAAATAATCCAGCACAGGTTGGATCTTGGAAAGTCTCCCCGAGCGACTGTCCATTTTGGCGTTATCACTGAAATGCCAGAATGCCCATATTTGCTCAAATCTATGGCGACTCATTGTCTGTGGAAATATAGGGGTACATATCAAAGGATCTGTTGAACAATAGTCTTTCAAGCTATCTTTTCTTGTTTGACCCATCAGAATAATTAGGCCAAGGAATTTTTTGATGGATTTCTGTGTAACCGGAGACCACTTTTGTGTTCTAGATGGTGTTTTGTGTTTCATTGCGGTTTGATCTTGATAGTTGGACAGCTCTTTGCACAACATCTCAATTCATCACCAAAAAAGAGATTGGTCACAGAGGGTACAGAGTCACACTGAGATGGAAATGTAGTGACCCCAGCATGACCTTCAAACATTTGTAAGCATGGTGGTGTGTCAATTTCAGACCAACAATTATCAGAAGCTTTGTCAGTGTTGGAATCACTTGAAAGCACCAACACCTTGTGCTTCCTTACAGGTCTAACAATTTCACTGTCAGTAGGGTCAGTAGAATCGGCTCCGGAATCGTCAAAACAGTCATCCACATCTTCGATCTCACTAGGAATATCTGATAAATTATTGTTAAATACTTCCGGAAGTGTATCAGTTTTGTTGGTTTCCTTCCTTTTTCTGAGAGAGGGCATTTCTAAAAGCGCCAGGAACTTGAAGACGAAGACTATTCGAATGACCAAAATACAGTGTAACTGCAATGCTTTATGGGTTTGTGCAATTATATAGTTTTTCGCAGATTGACCTGCACAGTTTCCACCAATGAGAGCGCTTCATTCGACGTGGACAAGACACCGTGTGGACATCTAAGGTCCATAACACATGGCGCGTGAAACACGAGAAGACTCATGAGCGGTAGGGAGTGTTACCCATTTTCAGGTGCACAGCCCAGTTAAGTGCCTTCACACTGTGCTCCCATCACCACCCTCTCCAAAGCCTTTCATCTTGTGAGACTGAAAGTCTGTCCCCATTAAACACAAACTCCTCACCCCCGCCCGCAGTCCCTGACAACCACCATTCTCCCCATGAAGGCGCCTCCGCTGGGACCTCAGAAGTGGCGCCATCCAGGATTTGTCCTGTGACTGGCTTGTCCCGCGCAGCACCCGTGAGGCCGCAGGTGCCGGGCTGGCCCTCCTCAGGCAGGCAGGGCTCCACTGAGCGTGCACCGTGGGCAGTCCGCTGCTGTCACTTTTCCGCGATTGTGAAGTTTGCGGCGGTGACCTGCGTCCCACCCCCTGGGCGCCAGCAGAGGGGCCGCGGGACCCGCACGCCCTGTAATCCCGCACCGACCGCTCCCCCGTCAGGTCCCCCCAGCGCCGGCGCTCCAGGCCTGCGCATCCTCGCCCACGCGTCAATTCAAGCGTGTTTTTAAAGTAACAGCCATTCTCACGCCTGTGAGGTGGTTTGAAGAACAAAAAGGTTTCAATCCTATCATCTCGGGAAGCAAACGCACCTCACCCGCCTTCGCAGCCGCGCCGCCCGCCCCCCGCGCCGCACGCACGCCTCCCCGCGAGCCCGCACCCCGCGCCGCCCGCACGCCCCCCGCGAGCCCGCACCCCGCGCCCGCACGCCCGCCTCCCTACCCGCCTTCCCGCGCCGCCTGCCGCGCGCCCGCCCGCACGCCCCCCGCGAGCCCGCACCGCGCGCCCGCACGCCCGCCTCCCCGCCAGGCGCGGGACGAGCAGACTCGGCGGGGTGCGCCCTGCGCAGCTAGAGCTGGCACCCCAGTGACGACGATCTGGGCCCCGGAGCCGTGGGACCGCAAGCCGCGTTCTTCAGGGGTCAGCGAGCACTCGGCGAGCCGCGGGACGGGGTCGCGGGGACCCCGCGTCCGGCAGAGCGCGGCGGCCGCTGGGGGACTCGGCGGACGGCCGGGCGCATGCGCGGACCCGGAGGCCTGCGGACTCGGCGCATGCGCGTGCGCGGCGCTGGCGACGCGAGACCATGGCGGCGCTGGGCGGCTGCGGGGCGCCCCGGCTGCGGCTCCTCCTCTCGGCTCTGAAGTCGCGGCCCCACGTTCCCCTGGCCCGGCCGGCGGCCGCATTCGGGTAATGGCGCCCACGCCCCTGCGGGAGCTCGCGTGCCGCGTCCGCGCGCCCGGGTGGGGGCGGGGCGGGGCGGGGAGGAAGCGGCGGGGCGCGTGCGGGCCGCCGGCCGGCCCGGGGCTCGGGGCTCGGGGCCGCGGTGCAGCTGCCTCCGCCCCGACCTGCCCCGGAGCCCGGGGGTCGCCGCCGGGGAGCCAGCCCCTTCGCGGTGCGGACCGGAGGGACCCGGGCGCGCGGCAGCCGAGGCCGACCCCTGTTGGGGCCCCGGCCCCCGCGAGGCCCCCGGGCCCCGGCCCCCCGCAAGGCCCCCGGCCCCCGCGAGGCCCCCCGTTTCCTGGGTCAGGGCCACCCTGCGGCCGCCTGCGACCCGTTAGCCCCGAGGCCTTTGGCTGCTGTCCGGCGAGAATCCAGGCTCCCGGAGGCCTGATGCCGGGCTGGGGAGATGCCCAGGGATCTCTTTTCTCTCTGTGCCCCCCACACACACTTTTTGAGAGGAAACAACAACAAAAGTCGATTAATCTCTGACCGACTGTCTTAAAAATGGGCGCCCAGGTCCCGAGAGGCACTGGCGCGAGCGCCCACGGCCGGGCAGGGGCTCGGCCCTGCGCCCCGACCTGCCCGCGCTCTCCCTGCGCGTGCGCGGCGAGCCTGCTGGGCAAGTCCCGCCCGTGACCGGGGGAAAGTCGTGGGGGAGGTACCCTGCGTTAGAACTGCGCTCCAAGGTGGAAACTTCTCATTTGAAAGGAGAAAGGAGGCTGGCCAGCTTCACATTTTTATATTGTGATCGACTAGGAGTCTCGTATTTGATTCAGGTTCTTTTTTATTATTTTAGATCTTTTAGAAGATTTTCAGGACTGTTTTGGTGCAAATGGCAAAAAATGTCAATGTCCACAGCAGTGTAAATCAACACTGGACAATAGCGATTTATCCAGCTCTCGTTCGCAGAATGGGATTGAAATGAAGTTACTGTGATTTTACCAATATCAGAGTTGTGGTAGGTTATTTAATGGTTGCAGGAAGGCTGATTCATTAGCACTGCAAATCATTCTTACTAAAATGTCTCTGAAAAACAGGTTTCTCTGGAACTTGAACTGCCATTTTATAAGTGTGGTTGCAAATTGATGTGACATGCAGTCAGGGAAAACAAGCGGTGGTATTGGTTACTCCTGGGACAAGCTGCAGCCCAGTTTAAGCCAGTGCCTGGCCTACAGTTGAGTTGTGTTCCAAAACCTTGTTTGTAAGTCTGTTATTGGGAACACTGACTTTTATTTCGTAATCTATAAAGTGGTTTGTACCAGGATCAGGTAAAAAAAACCCTTTCTACCTAGAATTGTGTTACGTACAATCACGATATTAGTAATTTATAGAATCTAACTACCTGCCTGATATAAAATTTTTTTCGAGTTCATCCTCAGGATGTTCTGTGGGAGAATCAGAGATTCTCCTTCCCTTGGCACCTTCTTTCTGACCCTCAGGGTGAGTGTGGCCCCAGTGCCCGAGCCCTGTTGGGAACCCACGAGGTTACAGAAAAAGCGAGGCCTCTGGTGTTCAGATGGCTTCATTGGCACTTCCTAGCTGCTTAATGTGAGCAGGTTATTTAACCTCTCTGAGCTGCATGCCTTGCAGAATTGTTCTGAGGATTCGAGAAAGTGAATGTAAAAGGTCTGGAACATAAGAATTAAGTAACTAGTAGGAAAAATTAGTAATGATACATACATGAATATCTAAATAATAATACAATGTATAAAATATGTGAAAATATGTCATCAAATTTCATGTAAATCCATGCCCTAACCGGTAGCTTGGTTTTTATAGCCAGTGGTTACTTTGGAAAAAATATATACAAAAGAAATGGCTAAAAATACAAGATATAGAGAATATGTAGGACTTTCAAAGTGAGGATATATCCTATTAATAGACCCCATTTTTATTTCTAAGCCAAGTGTAAAAAGTGCCAAAGGCTCAGGTGTCAGCAGTCAGGTGCTCATCTTGACTTATTAACTTCCCAGCGGGGTGACTGGGGCAAAGTCCCTAAACCTAACCCTCAGCTTCCTCCATGGTAAAATGTGGTTACATTTAATTAATGTGCATCATGTAGCGAAACAAGAGACAAGATAAGCTCTTACCAGAGTCCATTATTTAGTTTAGTAATTATACTAAATGTTAGTTTTAATCATTTGCCCCAAACTCTTACATTCTTACCTCTCCCACAGTCGACTCTTCCTCTTTGAGGGGAGTGGCTCCGCCCTCAATCAGGAACTGATTGCCATTGTATTGCTCCTCACTTCCTTGCCTTTCACAAAATTGTCCAGCCTCACAGGAAAAAAGGAGCCAAGGACAAATACAAGGTAAAAATGGGCTCTTGTAGCTGGGCATGCCTTTCTACAGGCTGTTTTTAAAAGGGAGACAGGATTTTTTCTCCTCCAAGACATCAACTCAGTACAGTAGTTCATAACCTGGGCTACCTATTAGAATCTCTTAGGGATTTAAAAAAATACAGGTACCTGGGTCCCACCCCAGAGATGTTGATTTGGTGCCGCCTGGGCATCCAGAGATTTAAGTTTGCCAGAAAAGGAAAGGAAAAAACTAAAAAATGCAGTTGTAATAATAATTAAATTTTTATTTTATTTTTTTAATATATCTTTATTGATTTCAGAGAGAGGAAAAAAGAGGGAGAAAGAGATAGAAACATAAATGATGAGAGAGTCATTGATTGAGCCCGCAACCAGGACATGTACCCTGACGGGGAATCAAACCCTGATCGCCTGGATCCCAGGTCGACGCTCAACCGCTGAGCCACGCCCAGCCCAGCATAATTAAATTTTTAAAAAATATATCTTTATTGATTTCAGAGAGGAAGAGAGGGGGGGGGAGAGAGACTCCTGCACACCCGCTACCAGGGATCGAGCCCTCAACTTGGGCATGTGTCCTGACCAGGAATCAAACCGCAGTCTCCTAGGTCCCAGGCAGATGCTCAGCCGCTGAGCCACGCTGGCCAGGCATAATTAAAATTTATTAGGCATTTAAAAAATGTTTTGCCAGATGATTCAGATCTAAGTTTGAGCTCCACTGACATAGTGGGAGACAGGAAGTGCTCTGATAGAAAGGAGCTAAGTGGGCAGCTGTGTGGATGTTGGTGAAGACATGGGGGATTCATGTCTGCCACCTGCAGCCCCAGGGTCTCCTGTATCCTACTGTTCTGTCATAATACTTGGCAAACTGCATAGTACCTGCTGGTTGCAGGTTTCATCATCTGTCTTCCCTGCCAGCCTCCAAGCCACATGGAGTGCCCAGGCAAAGCAGGTGTTCACGAAATGAATGGATGAGTGAGTGAATGAGTAGTACAGCAGGGTGTGCCGTTCAGAGAGCACACGCCCGGTTCTGCCCCAGTTATGGAATGGGGTTCTCCCAGCCTTGTCCTCGGCAGGGGTGGTTTTACTCTCCTGGGGCAGCTCTGATGAGCACGCCTGCTTAGGAACGCAGGGTTAGAGACGCGGTTGTTAGGGGAGATAGTAGAGAAAGACAAAACGACTGCCCGAGGAAAGGGGTTTTTTTGTTCTTTAAATTTTCTCAAGTTTCTATCTTTTTCCTGCCTGAGAGTTTGGGAAACTTGGTATCTTGAGTATAGTTCAAGTAATAAGCACATGTCAGGGCCCTGCAAGGCCTGGTCTCTGCAGCACTCTTTCCTTCGGTGTGACTGCCCGCCACCTAGGCCCCTTGGCAAGCTGGAGAGAAACGGACTTAAGCCCCTCAGTAACGATTATTTTTTAAAATAAAACAGTTTTTCTTATGTTTGAAATTGATTTGCATTTAATTTACTTTTGTTCATAGGCAGTCCTCTGTCGTGTTTCCGCAGATGAGATTGGTGACAATAGAGGTGCCTCTGCTGGGATCACATAGAGGATGCTGATGACAGGGCACTAGGCCATTCCTTTCCCCTGAGCTGCAGACCCCGCCACTGCTCAGCCGCCCATGTGCTCCCTCTTTCCCCACACTCCTGCCAGGCTGAGCTCTGCCCGTCCCCATGTGTGTCCTTGCTCTTGTGCCTGCGGCCACACTCCCTCCGCTGTTAGAATCACCCGTCCGCCATATTCTTGGAAGTTCATCTCAGATGCTGCTGTCTCGTTCTTCAACAAATAACCTCTGCCCAGCCCTGCTGTGATCTCTGTCTCCTCTAAAGCTGCCTTCAGAGCCTCTGCCCTGGTAGTCTCAGACGTCACGTGCCAAAGTGCCCCATTGTAGACTACCTGGCTTTATTTCTGTATTATTAGCAACCAAAAGAATATGGGGTAGGGATAATAATGACAGGAAAATTTGGAGTGGGGAATCAAAACAGCTACAGCAAAGTACAGAGGGAAAGGAGAGGGTTTTTATTAACAGAGATGAAAGCTGAAGGGAAGGAAGCCTGTTTGAGCCCCTGCCCTAGGGCCGGCTCCCAGGTCCCTGGAGAGGCACAGACAGACAGCAACACCCGCTAGTGAAAACCACTGGCTTGGACATTGACAAAGGTGGGTGGGGGCTCTTCTGATTGAGCATAACATCTTCACTGTACAAAATTACTTTTCCAAGCAAGGAAGGGAACCCCTCAAAATTCTTTAGGGCACAGGAGTAAGAAAAGTACACGACGTGACTATAGTGAGCTATGCACAGCCAGCCATCTCTGGGGAGCTGCCGCATGCCTGTGAGGTGAACACGGGCAATGCTGATAACCTATGCCTGCAGCTCTTCCCTCAGTCCCAACCTACCCCTCCCTGAGGGTCTGCACGTGAATCTATCTTCATCTTTCCTCTAGTAGATGCTGAGGAAAGCGAATGTGTCCATAAACAAATGTTTGCTGAAGTGAACATTAGTAGAGCATTATTTGCTTTATCTTGACCCTAGAGCCGTCTTGACAGAAGTGAATTAGGAGCAGGACGTTGATAATGGGTAAGGGCAGTGTCACTGTGACACCACCCTGCCCATGGTTTTATTACTGCTCCCCCCTAATATTCTGTAGGTAATGAGCTTATGTTACGTCAGGCCTTAATACCAACCCATTCTGTCATGTTCTCCAGAAGTTGCGTGTTAAGACTTGATGTACCTTTGTTCAGTATATTTGTTCCAGCATCTGTCCTGGCATGCCATAATATCCCTTCCTAAAGTCACCCAGCCATCCGGGAAATTGGTGGGGAGGCTGCTGGAACCTGATGCAGGGGCCTTGTGTATCGCAGCCCAGGTGCCCAGAGTGTCTGGGAGAGCAGCTGAAAAGAGTAATCAGAACAGGGCACCGGGTATGGCACACGCATCAGTCAGAGCAGACCCTGGCAGTAGCTCTAGCCTAAGACCCCTCTCTGTGCCATGCATGTGCACTTAGGTTCTGCATCATGAGAGGTCTTGGGCCAAGGAGGGTTGGCAGCAGGGGGAGGGCCCTTGAGATGAGAGCTTATGGACCCAGCTAGGAATTGTACCAGTGACTTTGGTGCACAGGACAACACCCAACCAACTGAGCCACACCAGCAAGGGCAGGACCCAGCTACTTAACAAACAATATAAGTATTTCAGCATCTTAAACAGCAGTCTGGCCATACCAGTGCAGATACGCATTCCTAACTCGAGCCCTACTGCAACTGGCTAGAGAACATGAGAGATCATATGCCTGAAGGACAGCCTTGAGATCGAGGCCTTCCCTGTGGACCCCGGAGACCAGTCTCATCCTGGGGAATGCTGATGAGGCAGCTGCAGGTCAAGGTCGCTCCTCTGGACCCACTAAGTTTCTGATGATGGCCCAGGCCTGTTCTGTGGATGCTCACCCTCAGTTCCATTGTTTGGAGCCCCCACGTCAGCCTGCACACTGGTACCACTGGCTTCCAGCTCCTAGGGCATGCACCCATGGGCCTGTATGGCTGCTGATTTGAGCAAGCCTCTTGGTACTTTCGTAGAGTACGCCCTGAGTTGGTGACTTAGGATATTCAAACATGAAAACAGTTCAGATTTGCAGTCTAGTAAGGAAGATGTCCTTTTTTAGGTTTGGAAAACTGAAGCACAAATCAAAGTAGTTTAACCCTATCCTTAACCCTTGAGAAGCCTGCGGAGGGCACTGGAGCTGGCTCCTGCACTAAAGGGCAGTTTTGTGTTATTAGATCAGCACTACCAACAATAATTTTCCTTTGGGGTGGGGCTTCTCTGTTCTAGCACCTCGGTAACCTCCGCCAAAGTGGCTGTGAACGGTGTCCACCTGCATTACCTGCGGACCGGAGAGGGCGAGCACGCCGTCCTGCTGCTTCCTGGAATGCTGGGTCTGCACGGTTTTCCTGGACTGCTTTCGCATGCAGTGGGATCTACGAGGCTTTCACAAGAGTAGTGGCCAAATGCTGATTGATTGTTTTAGTGCTTTGCAGAAATACTTTTAAGTAATATTTGCTACAATCAGTGCTAGGTGATTTAGAAAGATAACTTTCTGCTGTATGTATTTTTCATTCCTTTAAATGCCTGTGTTTTCCCTGCAAGTACACTGTGTGGTTAGTTGTCTACAGTTTGGGAGGCTGACAGGTCAGGGAAAGGCTGTGGGACAAAGGTATAGAAAGATGACGGAGTGACAAACCATCCCAGGTTGCCTGGGATTCAGGGTTTTCCAGGATGGGAGACTTTTAGTGCTGAAAGATGCTTGACTGTGTTCAATTAAAATAAGAGCTAAGAACAAAACTGAGCTTAAAGGCTTTTTAAAAATCAAAATTAGATCAATGTAAATGGAGTATTGTAAAGCCAGCCGAATCTCGGTCTTATTTTCAGGATAAGTGGTTTCAATGTAGAAAGTTCAGGGGGAAGTTTTCTAGTGATCTCAGGACATCTCAGATTTGGTTTTAAGGGTCTTGGTACTGGGTTGCTTTGTTTAGTTTAATAATTCCACTTTATACTTATTTCCTTATGATTTGCTTCTTTCTCCTAAAGTTTTTCAGTTGATGGCTCCGCCTGATTGGCCCTCAGCTGATTGTGGTAACATTGTGGCTATCGAGGCACCCTTGTTTAGACAGTACTTAGTATATTTTTTTCCCTTAAGCTGTTGTAATGAAGGAGGACATTTACTCCAATGGCTGATTTGATCCAAGTTACCTATAAAAGTAATGAATAATTTGTCAGCTTAGATTTTCATTATTGCAGTATTACAATCATTATCCAGGTATAAAAATCTTCTGACAATTTAATTTTTGTTTATGTAAAGCATTAACCTGATTTAAAAATCAAACAATGAGATTCTCTCTCAAGATCCCCTATTGGGCCCACCCAGCTCCCAGTTCCCCTCTCCACAGGCAGCCAGTGTGGATGTGTTTCCTTCTCAGCTGTCGCATGCTGGTAACTGTTCTGCAAGAATTAAGTTTAGTATTCTTTGCACTGCTCTTCAGATGTACAGCTGTGTGCCAGAAAGCAGTGCTATTACTTCTGAAACTCGTCTTGAGATAGACTGTTCCCTTTCCTTCCTTCGGCCTCCAGCCCCTCCAGCACAGGGACTGTAGAGAAGCTTTGCCTTTCAGAGTGGTAGGCTGAAGCCTGAAATCCATTTATGTTCTTAGCTCGGGTTTTCTGGATGATTTACCTGAAGTGGAGAAAGGTATGTCTTGTCAGGAACAAGGATAACGTCAGGTGACCTTACACCATCTTGAAAGACATTTTCTAATACAACTAGTTTATCAAGCAAGGTGTTCAGAATCTATGGCCTGAGCTATGAGTCCTCAGAAACCAAGCAGACCTTAAAAATACAGTGCGGCCTGGCTGGGTGTGGCTCAGTGGTTGAACATTGACCTATGAACCAGGAGGTCACGGTTCAATTCCCAGTCAGGGCACATGCCTGCGTTGCAGGCTCCATCCCCAGTCGGGGACATGCAGGAGGCAGCCGGTTAATGACTCTCATCATCGATGTTTCTCTCTCTTTCTCCCTCTCTCCCTTCCTCTCTCTGAAATCAATAAAGATATATTTAATAAGTAAATAAAATACAGTACTGGTTTGGCCCTGGACACGCAACTGCCAGTCAAGTCCGCCACTGACTTTTAATAAAATAATTTGATTTGTTTCTTTCACACCCTGCCCTCCCCCATCATTTCTGTGTTTAATTTTCTGGTTTCTGGTTATAACCCCAAAAACCTTCAGGGCTATTCACATTAGCTTAGTAAAACAACGTTTGAGATTTTAGAATTCTACTGTGAGTAACGTGGGTAGATCAAATAAATCATAAGTTTGTCTACAGATATCGGAATCTCTCTCACTTGTAATCGTCATTTTTTTAAAAAAAAGAAAAGAATAACTCAGAAGCATATAATATCAACAAGTCTGTTGTGTGTAGTTTCATGATTTATGTTTTAAGCGAAGATTACACTGAAGAGGTATCAGAAGTGCAGCACCTGAGTGACAGCCGAATGAAGGGCCTCTGTCTTTCTCAAAGTAGCCCCTAGGGAGAGGTAAGAGGCAGGCCTGAGCTCCTGGGGAAAGGAAGTCAGCCTCTGGTGAACGGATCCTGTCCCGCAAGCAAGTGCCTTTGCTGAGTAGAAACTAGTTACTTTAAGATTGGAATTATTTCTTTTGTTACGGTAATTGGTTTGAAACAATGAAAGCATTCACCTGAATTAATCAAGTGGCTATTTTTAGGAAGTGGAGAGACTGATTTTGGACCTCAGATTAAAAACCTAAATAAGAAGCTCTTCACAGTGGTTGCGTGGGATCCTCGAGGTTATGGACGTTCCAGACCCCCAGATCGAGATTTCCCGGGGGACTTTTTTGAAAGGGATGCAAAAGATGCTGTTGATTTGATGAAGGTGCGTCTCTTAGGGAGGACCCCAAGGGAGGGAGGATGGCAGGGCTTGTCTTCATTTATTTTTTTTTGTTTTTATTTCTACAAGGGCAATACCATTCGATTCCTCTAGGAAATTTTAAAAGTTCAAATAGGTATAAAGAAGAAAGTAGAAATATCCCACAATCCAACTATGTAGAGACACCACTGCCAAGCCTTTGAGCCTCTGCCCTTCTGGCCAGTCTCATTACATATATAAGTAGACAGTTTTATGTTAGTGGCATTAGACTGTACCTACTGTTTTTCCAACTCACTATTTCATCGAACAGTTTGATACTCCAAACTGAGCCACACTGCTGGGCTGAGCTTCAGCAGTGGTATATAGGCGTATAGTATTTCATTGTATGGAGGTACTATTTCTTATTTCACCTCTCTTCTAGTGGTAGATAACTTAATTTTTTTAAGTTGCTCTTTTTTGGTGATTATAAACAGCAGTGCAGTGAACATTTGTTGTCTGTGGACATTTTAGTTCTCGGGCTTTTTGCTATTATAACAATGCTGCTGTGACATCCAGGACCTGCCTCCTGGTGCACATGCGTAAGAGTTTCATACATGTTTAGGAGAAGGCTTTCTGGGTTACAGAAGATGCACATGTCCGTTCTACACGGTAGTACCAAGTTGTTACCCATAGTAGTTATCTCAGTTTATCAGAAACTACCCTGAACTGGTATTTATTAATTCCTTAACTTAAATTTCCCCAATTATTCCATTTTTACTTCTAGACAGCATCTCAGGTGTAATCTTTGTTCACTGTCCTTGTGACACACACTTTTGGAGCCTGATTGGCTCCCCATTACCCCATTCTCTCCAGACGCCCTCCAACTGCTTCTTCACTGTGTTGCAGTTGGGGCTTTACCAGGTGGGATGGTGTCACCTCACCCAGTCCCCTTCTAGTCTGCACAGATGATCTCAGCGTCTGCTCTGGTGTCCACGAGCACACACATTATTGGCCCTGTCCAAGTACAGCTGATCTCCATTGTTTCTAGGTGCTTGAGGTTTTATCCAACCAGAAGTAGTTCCTTCAAAATTAAAAATAATACTATGGAATTAGTTTTTATGACAATTATATTTCATCAAACTACTTGAGAGAAAACATTTATGTCACCAAATGTTGGACTCTAGGATTTTTCATTAATTACCAGTTGACACTCCAAACCCCACAGCTGTATCGATACTGTTAATTGTTGATTATTGGGTTTTTGAACAGAGAGGAGCAATGACCTGTGCTGTGCTGTTTGCTGTGTTTATCACAGACGCTGAAGTTTAAGAAGGTCTCTCTGCTGGGGTGGAGTGATGGTGGTATAACAGCCCTCATTGCTGCTGCAAAATACCCATCCTACATCCACAAGATGGTGATTTGGGGGGCCAATGCCTACGTGACCGAGGAAGATGAGATGATTTACCAAGGTAGGCTCCATGAACGGGAGGCGTCATGATGAGTAGCACTCCTCCCCCCCAAGTTCTTACTTGAAATGTGCTGATAAGCCACGTCTCATCCTCTCCCAGTCTCAATTCTAAGGCAGGAAGAATAACTTCTAAAAGTAGTGCGATTCTAAAGAACTTAATAAACTGATGAACAGAATAGGTTCAATGACATGGGAGCATAGATGAGACTGATGAATGTCAGAGGGATGGAGGAGGGCAGGTGGGTGGAGGGGGAAAGGGTAACCAAAGAATTTATATGCGTATAGGCACAACCCAAGGACACGGACTATGAGGAGGAGAGGGACTGGGGAGGGGGAAGGAACGGAGTGGAACTGGGGAGAAAAAGGGACATCTGTAATATTTTAAACAAAAATAAAATTTAAAAAAATTAAAAATAATAAAAGTAGTGTGATTTCACCAGTCTGTTTTAAAGCTTTCTCTTTCCAGAATTGCTACTTCTCTGATTCAGGAAAGGGCTAAATCAGTATTTGCATTTTCTCCTGATAGTGAACTTCAAGGATGGAGAGGTTTGATGTGAAGTATCATTCATATCCTCACTTAAAATAATGTGGGTGCAAAAGGGAACATTGTATTCAAATATGAAACCTTGTATCTTGATCAAGAATTTCTGTGCTATTCACATTTTTTGAAGTTGCCCTTCAGGCTCATCTTTAAGGTTTTTAGAGACATGAAAACAAGGGCCAGATCCAGCTCACCAAGTGTTTGTGAGGCCCAGGCACCGATGGGGAGGCTGGCGAGGCGAGTCCTGGGGACCAGTGTGGGGTGTCCGTCTTCCTCGCTATTTCCGCCTCCACTCCCAGCGATGCTGCCCGGGCTGGACTGGTGGCCACTGACACATTGGCGATTGTTGGTTACAACTAGGTACCAGTCATGGAATTTCAGTTGGCAATTCAGGAGTTGCTTACTCTCCAGCAGGCTGCCCAAATTGAGACCTCTGCACTCTGGGGAGGAGAGAAGGGCATATAAGGATCTGGGGGTCCCTGGGGCACAAAGTGAAATTGGCCTGGCTACCCTACCCCCACCCCAGGCTGGCCTGGCCCACCAGGACCCTTCTCATCAGGCCAGGAACTTTCTGTCCTGAGTGTGTTTCTGTAGGTTCCCAGGACTTTGTGTCCTGAGTGTGTTTCTTACCCCAGGCAGCTAGGGCCAGGCTAGGATCAGAAGTTTCTCTCCTCTATCTATATAATATCTTCAGTTTTGCCTCTTGGCCCACACAGCCTAAAATATTTACTCCCTGGTTCTTTACAGGAATAGTTTGCAGGCTCGTGCACTAGAATATTATAAGTCTAGCCTTTCTCAGCTCTTCTGCAGTTCACATGACTTAAGCAAGCTATCTAATGGCAGTGTTTCAGTGTAGAATCTTAGTTCCTGACAGTTTCTGTTTGGTAAAGAACTATGAAACTCTTAAGTGATAAGTCTGATTTAGATACCAATCCCAGTCGGTACTCCAGCCTGTCCTTACTGTATCCCCACCTGGTCCCAAAGAGAGTGGCTGTCTTCTGCAAACTAAGCCATTCTGCTTTGCAGCTGGTCCTTTCCCTCCCGCTGCCTCTAGGACAGGGTGCCTCCCTCTCCTGACTTCTCTCCCTGGACCTTTCCCTCAGCCCTCAAAGGTAGGCATGGTTCCTCCTCCAAAAGGCTGCCCTTCTTACCTGTAGTTACTACCTTACAACTCTTTGTTCTTTCGTACAATCCTGTGGAAAGAGTTGTCCTGTGGAAAGAGTTGTCTGCACTCTGCTCCTACACATGCTCCTTGCATTCCTTCTTTAGTCCATCCTGGCCCATACTGAAACGTTCTCATTGAGATAAGTATAATCTCCTTACTGTCAAGTCCAGTGGATTCTTTTAGAGTTGTTCATGGTGTTCCCTTGTTACTTTTTAAAGTTTGTAAGGGCTATAGTGATACTCCCTCTTTGTTCCCTGAGACTGGTCATTTGTATCATCTCTTTTTATCCTGACCAGATTAACTAGAGAATTATCAATCTCATTGATTTTTTCAAAGAACTAGATTTTGGTTTTATTAATTTCTTACTGTTGTTTTCTCTGTTTTGAATTTCATTGTGTGTGCTCTTAATTATTTTCTTCTTTCTGATTGCTTTGTGTTGTAATTTGCTTTTTTTTTTTTTGCTAATCAAAGTAGAAGCTTAGTGTATTGATTTAGAACTTTCTTCTTTTTAATATAAAAATTTACTGCTATAAATTTCCCTCTACTGCTTTGGCTGTATCCTACAAATTTTGATAGGTTGTATTTTCTTTCAGTTTAAAATATCTTATACTATCCCTTCAGACTTCCTCTTTGACCCATGGTTATTTAGAAATATGATTTAATTTACAGATATTAAGGATTTCTCAGACACCTTTCTGTTATTGGCTTCTAGTATAATTCCTTAATGTTCAGAAAAAATACTTTGTATGATTTCAATTCTTTCACATTTGATTTATATCCTAGAATATAGTCTATCTTGGTAAATGTTCTATGTGCATTTGAAAATAATATGCATTGTGCTGCTTTCAGGTGGTGTGTTCTATAAATGTCGGTTAGGTGAAGCTGGCCGGTGGCGTTGCTCAGGCCTTCTGTATCCCTTCTTGTTTTTCTCTCCTTGTTCTGTCAGTAATGGGGAGAGAAATGTTGCAGTCTCCAGATACGATTGTGGATTTGTCTCTTTCTACTTTTAGTTCTTGCTTTGTTTATTTTGGAGCACCGAATTTGGGAAATTTGTAGTCACTATGCTATCAGATACTTTTTCTTTGTCAGTGTCCTTCTCGTCTTCTGGAATTCCAATGGCACACGTGTTATGATGTCTGCCCACTCTCTCCTTAACTTGTGTGAAGATGGCTTCCCACCCACCAGTCCAGAGAAAACTGCCTCTCTGCTGCCGTGCCCACTGCACACCTACTGCTCTCTGGTTCCTTGGTCATTCTGCAGCATTTGAAAATACACCTGTGATATTTATAACATTGACCTCACACCTCTTCTTGAAGCTTTCTGTCTTGAAGTTCTTGCCATCGTGTTCTCTCATCTTCCCCCTCCTATCTCTGGTTTTCTCTGCTTTGACACATGCTCACTCTTCCCTGCTGAGCCCTGTGACGTTGGGGTCTCCCACACGCCACCCTTGACACTCTGCTCCTTTTCTCACTCTTAACCCAAGTAGCTTCACTCAACCCCTTGGCTTCACTGAATTCCCAAACCCCAGATAGCCAGGTTTTTATTCAATTTTCTTACCTGGTTATCTCGTATGTACCTTACATTCAGTATGTCTAAAATTGAACTCAGTCTTTCCTCCACAGACCTGTTCTTCCTGCTAAATTTTTTTATCTTGGTAAATGATTCTCAATGGAATATTTAGAAATAAATAGTATTTTTAATTACTGTTTTTTGAATGCCTGCTGTGAACTAGCGTTTTCACTCCATAGATGTCCCTGTAAATTAGCTGTTACTCAGCCTGTTTTTTAGATGATCATAGAAGTGAGGAAACCTGCTGTAAGGGCATGAAAAAGGCCTCTCTTTTTCCTTGCGGTGGCCTTCCACAATTTATAAGAAGCACCTGATAATTTAACCCCAAGATTGCTGGCTCCTCTAATTCAAACAGCCCCTCTGTTCAAACTGCAGACAAAATAAGCTACTCCCAAGGCTACATTATTGCATCCCCTCCTCCTGCTGTTTTCACAGCTCAGGGATAATTCCCACCAAGGAGTTAGTAGGAAGTTCCCTTCCCCCCTCCCCTCAAACAAGCCTCCTTTGACCTCTTCATCACTTTTGCTCTGAGCATGTTTTACAGGCCTGGAAACAATACTGATAAGACACCTCCCTAGGACACCTGTTGGGCTGTCTCCTGGAAAGCAACCAAAGGGTAACTTTTCAAGACAGCCCCTGGTATCTGTTCAACTTCAAGACATCCCACCCTTCCCTCCTTGTTGCTTAGCAACAGCCCCTGCTTAAAAAGGGAAGCTCCCTTTGTTTCATGCCCTTGCGCTGATTAGCAATGCCCTGGCCCTTTCCCTGGGTGGCGGGTGGAGGAAGTAAATAAACTTCCTCTCTGCGTCTCTTCTTTTAGTTGTGAATTCTTTCACAGCTGTATGGCCAAACCCTAACACCTGCCCTGATAACATAGCTGGGAGGTGGCACTTCCGGTCTGACTGATGGTCAGGCTTTTAGCCTCACCACGGTCACCTGGTGCTCTGCATCTTCCTGTGTTATTCCTTCATTCTGTCTGCAGTCCGCCTTCCCTCCCCTCCTCCTGCCAGGCTCCAGGTCCACACCCTCATTCATGTCTGGTATGGTGTAAATCTCACAATATATTACTTAAACATCCTTCAAGGTCCCCCATAGCTTTCTGGATAAGTAAAATTCAAACTCCTCAGCTCTGCTCACTGAGTCTGTGACCCAGGACCCTCTGTCTTTCTAGATCCATCTCCCACTGCTTTTGTCTTGCCCACACACCCATCCTTCCCTCAGCACCTGAGAACCCCTGAAGTTCTGGCCATAGGGCAGGTTCTCTGCCTCTGTGCCACTGTAGTGGAAAAGACTCAGGCCGTACACCGGAGGAGGCGAAAGGAGACCTTTATTAACGCATGCGGTCCTGGAGGAGGCAGTCTCCAAATTCTGGGCCCCGAACAAAGGGCTTGGGTCAGCTTTATAGGGTCGGAGGTCCGGCCTGCTTTTTGGCACGAAAATAGTGGGCGGGGTTACAGAGGTCGGATGAGGTCACATGTACATTCAGGCAGGTAAGCTGATACCTGAAATGGGGAGTCTTCCTAAAATGGCGGCGGTTCCTGCTTCATTTCCCCCCTCTGATGCCATTGTTGCTGCAGCAATTATTGCATCATGATCCATGTCCCTCTCCTCCGGGTCTTCAGTTTCCCGGAGTGACGATAATGGACCCGCTGAAGGGCTAGAATCTTGGCAGTGGCCCTTCTGGTAACAGTGGTTTCTAGGGCCCGGATGGCCGTTCTAATTACATACAGCCTGATAGATATTCCTATTAGGATGATAAGAACAGGCCTGATTAACGGAACGAGCCACTGGACCCAGGCCTGAGTGTCTAGGCCCCAATTCCAGTTCCTAGTCTCCTCTCTGCCTCTCTGTATGCTTCCTTTTAATTCCTTTACTTTCTGTGTTACTTAATGGCCATATTAGGTCCCAACATACCTGCCGCCCGGGTGGTCCATATCCTCGGCACTTGTGAGCCTGGTGGCCCCTAGTTCCCT
This sequence comes from Miniopterus natalensis, assembly GCF_054644295.1. Classification (NCBI taxonomy): domain Eukaryota; kingdom Metazoa; phylum Chordata; class Mammalia; order Chiroptera; family Miniopteridae; genus Miniopterus; species Miniopterus natalensis. Next base: position 82,291,419 of record NC_142089.1, read on the forward strand.
GCATAACCCCTGTCCAGTAGACCTTATTATTCCAGGTACACTGAGCCTTGTTTGGTTTTGCACAGTCTGGTGGCATGTCAGTGCTATAGGAAAGGGGCTTCCCTCAACTACATACAATACTACACCCGAGAGTCTTATTCTCTCTCTCGGGGTGCTGCACTGGCACCGGGGAACTGTGATAACGGCAGGGGCACTTATAGGAAGCAAACTATATCTCCACACAAACAAGCAAAACTGAGGTATAGTCCCCCAAGGGCTACCCGCCCCCACAGGTTCCAGTCCTGAGGTGCCCTCACCACCAGTCCTACTCCGAAGATTGTGGCGAGGAGCCTGGCAGCTGCGAGGTGCTATTCTGGACAACGATCCATTCGTGGGTCGGTCCTTTCCTTAGCTTCAAGGAGGGTAGCCGCGGCTGGGGCCAGTCCTCAGGTTCTCCGTTGACCTCAGGATCGGCTGCCCTCTTGACTCGGGTGTGATGGACCCAGGGCGCTGCTCCTGCAATCTTAAGGGCAGTAGGGGTTGTTAATATGACTAAGTGGGGTCCCGTCCAAGCCGGCTGGAGTGGCTCCTTCCTCCAGTCCTTAACCCGCATGTAATCTTCTGGCCTAAAAGGGTGTGCTGGCCCCCCTCTAGGGACTGGGTCTGGGCCTAGTCCGGCCTTGTGTACCTGTTCTAGTGTCTTCCCTAGTTTCTGGATATTCCTAGTATGATTGGCTTCCCTGATTATTCGTAGTTCTCCCCTAGGGATGGGCGATATTGCTGGTGGTCGCCCGTACACGAGCTCGAAGGGTGTGTAGCCTGTGGGGTTAGGAGCATTTCAAACCCTGAACAAAGCTAAGGGGAGTAAATCAGGCCATGGCAGGTCAGTCTCTTGATGAACTTTGCTAGTGTCTCCTTCAGAGTTCGATTCATCCGCTCCACCTTCCCTGAGCTTTGAGGTCTGTACGCCGTGGTTAGCCTCCAGGTTATTCTTAGTTGCCTTGCTAGCTCCTAGATGACTTTGGCGACAAAGGCTGGCCCATTATCGCTGCCGATGGAGGTCGGCAGTCCAAAGCGGGGAATTATTTCTCTTAAGAGGGCTTTTACTACCTCTCGGCTTTCCTCAGTCTGGGTGGGGAAAGCCTCTACCCACCCCAAAAAGGCGCAGACAAGGACTAGCAAGTACTTGTAACCCCAGCTTAGCTTTATTTCCGTGAAGTCGACCTGCAGGTCCTCAAAGGGCTGCTGTCCCGTGTTGAATGCCGACGGTCCTTTGTGGGTGTGGAGCAGCGTTGTTCCGCGCGCGGGTTGTATGCCGGGCCACAGTTGTAGCGCATATGCTGGCCAGGTTGGGGAAGTAGTAATATTTCTTTAGCAAGGCCTCCAGGGACGTTTTCCCTAGATGAGTCAGGGTGTGGCGTTGCCTCACTAGATTGCTCGCCTGGGTCTGGGGCACACACAGCCGCCCATCCGGCAGTTCCCAGATGCCAGTCGTAGTCTGAGCACACCCTGTCTGGATTGCCCACTTTTATTCCTCAGAAGTATAGTCCGATTGCGTAGGGCTGAGATCTAACACCGCTCCTTCTAGAGCTGGAGCGGCGGCTGGGGCACTTGCACCCTGGGCTGCTTCCTTAGCCGCTCGATCTGCCCGCCAGTTTCCTTTTGCTGTTTCTGTTCCTTCTCTCTGGTGCCCTCGGCAATGGATTACTGCCACCTTGGCCGGAGCCCATGCTGCCTCTAGCGGCCTAAGAACTTCAGCCCTATTTTTAATGTCCTTCCCCTCGGCGGTAAGTAGTCCTCTCTCCCGGTAGATGGCGCCATGGATATGTACAGTGGCGGAGGCATCCCCGGAATCTGTGTATATACTGACCTTCCTCCCTTCCGACAACTCTAGGGCCCTGATTAATGCCCACAGGTCTGCCCTCCGCGCCGACCACCCAGCTGGTAGGGGTTTTTCCTCTGGTGTTTCTTTCTAGTTTCTCATAGAGGAGGTACTCCTCTCCACTGGGAGTGAGGACTGCCATCACAGACGGTGCCCCGACCTGTAAGTGGGCTTTCCCCGATGGCTGAAAGGAGATCTGGGCCCCTAGTTTGGCCAGCAGGTCCCATCCCAGGAGTGGGACTGGGCACTCTGGGAGGTACAGGAATTCATGTCTCACTTGATGGCCCCCTAATTCTACTGTTCGGGCTTGGCAGAACCTCTTTGGGCCACTCAATAGTCCGATTGCCCCTACAATGGAGATCTCACGCCCCGACGGGGGGGCTATGGCAGTGGTTACCATGGAGTGCTCAGCTCCTGTGTCTACCGTGAAAGGGAGAGTTTGGTCCCCCAGTTAACTTGACCATGGGCTCGTGGGGGCCAAGATTCAGGGAGCCTGGTCTGTCCTAGTCTGAGTCCGTGCCCGTCAGGCTGAGGACAGTTGGGGCGGGGGTCTCAGGCTGAGGAGCACCCTGGATCTGCCTCTTCTTCTTCCTGTTGGGGCACTCCCTTTTCCAGTGCACCCTCGGGGTCAAATGGCGTATAAATTTGGTATGCCTCACACAGTCGCTCCTAGAAATCTCCCGGGGATTCATCTGGTTTTTGGGTCACATTGGCGACTTTAGACATATTGGTGGGCCTTCTGGCTCCTGCTCGGACGCCCCGGAGGAGGGCTTCTCGATACCTCTGCAGCGCCGCCCTGCCCTCTTCGGGGTGGTGGTCCCATTCTGGCCGGACTTCTGGCGCAGCCGTTCTGGCCCACTGTGCCGGGTCTAGTGTCCCCACTGGTGCCGTGGTTTCTAGGTGTTGAAGGGCCCCCTGGAGTATGCGCCGGCGCTCCTCTGTACTGAACAGGGTGAGGAGTAGCTCACGGCAGTTGTACCACGTGGGCCGGTGAGTTTGCATAATTGACTCTATAAGGTCGATTAAGGCCCGCGGTTTTTCAGAGTACGAGGGAGTGTGATGCTTCTAGTTGAGGAGATCTATAGTAGTGAAATGCTGATAGTAGACTATCGTATGCCCTGGTAGCTCAGTCCCATCGGGCCCGACTTGCGGGGGCCCTTGGGTCTCCCTTAAGGGTAGCTGTAGGGCCAGCTTGGGACGGCGTCTGGTTGCCATTGGTGAGGCTGGGACTGCTTCCACCTGACACTGTGGTGAAACTGACGGTGGGGGTGTTTCTAGCTCCCGGGCTTTTGGTTCTGGGGCTCTCGGCTCTGGGGCGTAAGGCAGGGACGTGCTAAATGGTGGCTCTTCCTCTGGGTCACTCCTGTAGATTGGCGAGTGCCGGCCTTCCCTAGGGCAGGCCACTAGTATTCGGGGAGCCTTCTTCTTGGCCCCGGCGACCCCGACGGTTCGGGGCGTCTGTTTCTGGCACTGGCGAAGCCAACTCGGCAGCTCCCCGGCTAGTTCCTGCCACCTGTCTATGTATGTGTACTGGTCGGGATGTCCTGGCTTCCCTGTCACTACTAGGTGTACTGCCCGGATGATCCCCAGATTAAGAGTTCCCTCAGGGGGCCAGCCTACCCCGAATGACAGCCACTTGACCGAGCAGAAAGTGTCAAGCTGATCCGGGGTCATCCAGGGGTCCTGTCCCTTGAACTGGTCAAAGTTCCTAAGCATACAACCTAATACCGTTGATGAGGTGCCCCCCATAGCTCTTCCTCCCACGTCGGTGCAGACAAACAAGGGAGGGGTATTCAGTTCGCCCGCCTGGCCACTCCCCTCGCGGGGATTTAGGTGCCTCTTAGCTTTGGCAGGTCAGTATAAACCCCTGACCCGGATCAGACTTGCAGGGAGGGACGGGGTCCCCCAGAGTCTGACGCCGCCCTGAGCCGTATGAGGTCACCATGGAACCGCAGGTTGGGGCCCACTCAGACTCCATGGGCGAGCGCCTGTGGAGCCGCACAGACATTCACTCACTCACCGCACGCTCCAGTCAAGTGAGTCTAGACATCCCCGCCCGATAGGATGTCCCTGCCTGTGGCCAAAGGGCCAAGAGAGGTGATCAGTCTCTCCTTCCACCCAGAGGGTGGGCCTGGTCTCGGGCTCCTGTTCCCCAGGGCATTCACTGGTTCCGAAGAGATCTCGTCCCGTGTCCAGATCCGTTCGTTCTCCCCCAGCAGCCCGGGTGGGTGGACTCTGCGGGTGGCCGTCCACGGGGCTCTGGACGGGCCGGGACCCGAAAAGACTGGGGCACGCGCTTCCCTCCCGCCTCTGAGCTCTGCAGATCCCCCTCAGAGCACTCATGAGCCGTTTCAGGTCAGGGAACCAAAATGTAGCGGAAAAGACTCGGCCGTACACCGGAGGAGGCGAGGGGAGACCTTTATTAACGCATGCGGTCCCGGGGGAGGCATCTCCAAATTCTGGGCCCTGAACAAAGGGCTTGGGTCAGCTTTATAGGGTCGGAGGTCGGGCCTGCTTGTGGGGCGAAAATAGTGGGCGGGGTTACGGAGGTCAGATGAGGTCACATGTACATCCAGGCGGGTAAGCTGAGACCTGAGACGGGGAGTCTCCCTAAAACGGCGGCGGTTCCTGCCTCACCACCACACGTGCTGTTCCTTCTCCCATATCTGCCTGCTGACTTCCGCTCTCGCTGACTTAGAAATAGCAGTGTAACCTCCAGGCAGCCCCGCCACGGCCACCCCTTCCCACTGCCCCTGAGCTCACTGACCCTCTTTCCTTCTCCAACCTCCCCATGACACCCAGTTCTCTCTAATACCACGGTTGTTCACAAGTTCCTGACTGAGGAGCAGAGAGCACATCTCGTTCGGGTTTGTATGTGTTGTGACTAGCACAGCAGGCTTCCAATAATGTTTACTGGACTAATTTACTAATTGATGAATGAGTGTTTTCTTCACTAAGATTCGAGTGCTAATCACAAATTATATGCTCAAAAAAGAAGCATGTCAGTTTCTTTTTGGATAGAAATTAGTTGTTTTGGATCAGCAAACAGTTTGATCCAATTGCTTATTTTAGGTACTTAACTATGAAACATAATTACTACTTATTTTTGGTGGAAATTATGCTTTGGTGTAAAACTGGCTTCATCTTTTAAGAAATGACAGAAGTAAATATATAAATGCATGGAATATTTTTGAGTGCTTATGTGCCAGGCACTGTTGTTAGCACATTTCACATCTAACTTGTTTACTTTTATCCCATAGTGTTATTATAATTCTCATTTTTCAGGTAAGGAAACTGTAGCACAGAGAAGTAAGGAACTTGCTCAGAGCTAGGAAGTGCCAGGGCTGGGATCAGGCACAGGCAGTGTGACCGCCAAGCCTGTGCTCTGAGCCACCGTGCTTGGTGTGACGTCTGGCTGCCCAGCCGCAGTTGGGCTTCCCTACCCTTGAGAGTCAAGTCGTTTTTCCTGTGGGAGTCTAAGGTCTTGCCCAGATTTAACATTCCTGTGGGTGCTTCTTGCTCCAAATGCCTGGCTTTACTAAGTTAATGCATTCTGAGGATCGCTTGCTGTCCCAAGTGGAGGAATTTACATTTTTGCAAGAAAAATATCTTTGAATTGAACATTAGCCAATTTGGTTCTTAAAAGGTCTTGGCCTTCCCACCACGGAGCACTTTCTTTACTTTGTAAAAATTTATATAAATTTATAAAATATGTACATTTAAACTATTATGTAAAATATATTAACATTACACATTGTTATATGAATGTCTACTAATATGTTAGATATATAAATCATAAACAAACATGGTTATATTTTTGTTATATATTATAATATATGTTTATTATATAGTTTGTTTTTGAACTATACAGAGTGATTTCACACTGTACCTTGTTTTCTTTGACTCTTCAGTGAACATTATACTTATAAGACTCATTCATGATGTTGCTGTATCATACTCCATTGAGCAAGCATTGCGTTTTTTTCCTTTTCTTTGATCAGTGGACAGTCGGTCTGTTTCTAGAGTTGTATGAATGTTCTGGTACACATCCCGTGGGCATGTGAGCCACAGTGACTCTCCAGGGTGTACGGAATTGCTGAGTGTTGTGGAATGCAAGTATACCCCATTACCAGTGACAGATTGTTCCACAACTAAATAAATTTACACTCTACCAGCAATGTATGAGATACTTTAATGTAGGTCCTCATTAAAAATTTGCAATCATCAGACTTCTTTTTTTAAAAATTTATCTTTATTGTTGAAAGTATTACAGATATCCCCCCTCTTTCCCCCATTGATCCCCTCCACCCCACATCCCACCTCCCTAGACCTTCTTCACACTACTGTCCCTGTCCATGGGTTATACATATATGGATAGAAGTTCTATGATTAATCTCTCCCCACCTACTCCCCCACCCGCGCCTTCCCACTGAGATCCCTCAGTCTGTTCCGTGCTCCCATGTCTCTGGATCTATTTTGTTCTTCAGTCTATTTTGTTTATTAGATTCCACATATGAGTGAGATCATATAAAACTGAATCAGGAAGAATCAGAAAACCTGAATAACTAATAACAACTGATGAAATTGAAGCAGCAATAAAAAACTCCCAGCAAACAAAAGCCCTAGTCCAGATGGCTTCACAGGGAGCTCTCTAATTCTTTAAGTTGTAGGGTTAGGTAGTTTACTAAAAATTGTTCTTGCCTTTTGAGGGAGACCTGCAGTGCTATGAACTTCCCTCTCAGAACTGCTTTCGCTGTGTCCCATAGATTTTGGGTTGTTGTGTGTTCATTTTCACTTGTTTCCAGGAAGTTTTTGGTTTCTTTCTTGATCTTATTGGTAACCCATTCATTGTTTGATAACATGCTATTTAGCCTCCATGCATTTGAATGTTTTTGAGTGTTTTTACTGTAGTTGATTTCTAATTTCATGTCACTGTGGTCCGAGATGATGCTTGATATGATTTCAATCTTCTTGAACTTGTAGAGACTTGTTTTGTGTCCTAACATGTGGTCTACCTTTGAGCATGACCCATGTGCACTTGAGAGGAGTGTATATTTTGCAGCTTTGGGGTGAAATGTCCTGTAAATATCAATTAAGTCTATCTGATCTAGTGTGCCATTTAGTCACTGTTTCTGTGTTGACTTTTTGTCTGGAAGATGTATCCAGTGAAGTCAGTGGGGTGTTAAAGTCCCCAACTATGACTGCATTGCTGTTGATCTCTCCCTTAAAGTCCTTAAGGTTATTATGGATAGGTCCTTATTTATTGCCATTTTAATTCTTTATGCCTATGTTTGTCTCTCTGTTTCTTTTTATTATTACAGCAGTCCTTAAAGATTTCTTGCAATGCTTCTATTTCTACTTCTAATTACAGCAGTCCCTTTAATATTTCCTGCAATGCTGATTTGGTGGTGACAAACTCCTTTAGCCTTTTTTTGTCTGGGAAGCTCTTTATTTCACCATCTTTTTTAAATGATAGCCTGGCTGGATAGAGCAGTCTTGGTTTCAGATCCTTGTTTTACATTACTTTGAATACTTCATGCCATTCCCTTCTGGCTTGTAGAGTTTCTGATGAGAAGTCAGCTGACAGCCTTGTGGGAGCTCCTTTGTAGGTAGCAGATTGCTTTTCTCTTGCTGCCTTTAGTATTCTCTCTTTGTTTTGAATTTTTGGCATTTTAATTATGATGTGTCTGTGTGTGGGCCTCTTTGGATTTTTCTTTCTTGGGACTCTCTGTGCCTCCTGAACTTGTGTGACTTTTTCCTTGACCAGGTTAGGAAAGTTTTCTGCCATTATTTCTTCAAACAGGTTCTCTAACCCTTGCTCACGTTTGACCTTTGGCATTCCTATGGTGTGAATATTGTTACGTTTCATGTTATCCCACAGCTCCCTTAAACTGTCCTCCTGTTTTTTAATTGTTTTTTCTTTTTGGATGTCTAATTGAGTGATGTTTTTTCTACCTTGTCTTCTAACTTGATCTGATCCTCAGCTTCCTCTAATCTTCTCTTATTCCTTCCAATATATTCTTTATTTCTGCTATGTCATTCTTAATTTCTATCTGGTCATTTTTCATAGTTTCCATATCTTTTTTCATACTATTGAGCATCCTTACAATCAGTATTCTGAACTCTATATCTGAAAAATTCCTTATTTTCATTTCATTTAGCTCTTCATCTGGAGACTTGTTTTTTCATTCGGGGCTTAGTTTTTTGTTGCCTCATTTTGGCTGCCTATTTGGGTTTGTTTCTATGTATTAGGTAGGCCTTCTAGGACTCTCAGTCTTTTTGGACCATTTCTGGTGCAGGCCAATGTCAGGCGCTGTTTGTGACTGGCCCTGAGTACCCTATTTTGCTTGAGGTCCCCTCTATTGGGGCTGGGCACATTTGGACAGGACCAAGATGCACAACAGAGTCTGCTTTTCCAAGGGCCAGGTCCAGAAGCAGATCAGGCAAAGATGCAAAGCACTCTGAGGTCTGCCCCTGCCTGCAGGCTGATTAATCTGATTTTCTTAATGAGCCTCAGGCTGTAGAAACTCCACAGGGTAGGGCAAGAGGTTTTCCAGCAGGGTAGGGCAGTTGCTTCCCCTCCAGGCAAAAACTGCTTGGAAGGTAAGTGTCTGCCTGTGAAAGATGCCCTCTGCAGTTTGGGGGAATGACTCCACACAGGAATCCAGTGGGGTGCCCTCTGAGCTCTATCTCCAGTGCCCACAACCCCAGATCCTCCTCACACAGCTCCAGTTCACTCTGCCCTCCCTCTTCTGGAGCCCAAGGTGAGTGGCTGCACAGAAAACTTTGTGCATTGGCCCTTTAAGAGGGTGCCTGCATTTCTAGCCATGTCTCCCTGGGAGACAGAAACCTTGCTGCTTTTCACAGCCAGATGTTATGTGGGCACCTTTCTCAATTCTGGTGCTCTGAGCTGGGAAGCCCAGACTGGGGCGTAGGCTCCAGAGTCCTCAGTGGGAACCGCCCCCAGCTGAGATCTCTCTCAGGACCTTCAGCTGCTGCCTGTGGGAACCCAGCCAGCCATGTCACCTCTGTACTTCCTACCAGACTCTATGTGGTCTCCCCTTTTCCTCTTTGGTCATGAGGGTGCTCTCCAGTTGGTATTCAGTTGCAGTTGATTATTGAGGATGGCTTTTCTGTATTTTAGTTGTAAGTCCAGTTTGGTCCTGGGAGAGTGTCAGTGTAGCTTCCACTCAGTCTGTTGCCATCTTTCTATCAGACTTCTTCAGTCTGGCCAAATGGATGAAAATGGTATTTTATTTGTGGTCTAAATTTCATTTTTCTATTATTAGTGGGGATGAGGATTTTTTTATGTGTTTATGCACCACTGGCTTTTCTTCTGTACTACACTGATTCGTGTCATTTCTTTTTATTATTAAAATTTTACTAGGCAATGGTTATACATATAACACAGTATGTTTAACAGATAAACCTTATCAGGTGTAACAACAGACTAGAACACTTCCAACATTACTTCAGTGCTATTGGCTTGCAGATGGGGGTTGTTTTTTGTTTTTTGAAAATCTGATTGCTAACCCCTTGCTGGTTAGTAATTGTGTTAGTAGTTATGTTGTGTACAACCTGTGGCTTGTCTTTTGCTTTCTTTATGTACAAAGCTATTTAATTTAATATAAGGAAATGTTACACTGTTTTACTTTCTCACTAGCCTTGCAGATTTTGTTTGTTTTTACATTCACCAAGCTGTCTGTCAGTGACTCTGCTCACCTTCCTTCTTTCATCCCAGACATTCCTTCTAAGGGCCTTTCTCTCTTTCCTGAAATTACTCTTTACAATTTCTTTAAGGGAAGGTCTGTTAATAGTAAACTCAGCTTTTACCTAAGAATGTCTTTTATGTCACCCTCATTCTTGAAAGATTGTTTGGCTAAGACAGAAATATAAGTGGAAAATTATCTTCTCCAACATTACACTGTCTTCTTCTTTCCTTAACTGCTGTTGAGAAGTTTTGTCAGTTGATGTCCTCCCTGTGGAGTGATGTGTCTTATCTCTGCCTGTTTTTCAGATTCTCTCTTTTCCTTTGACGCGTTCCTGATTTTCTGTTCTGTGTCTAAGTGTGACTTCTTTTTATTTCTCTTATTTGGATAACATTTAATTTGTGAATTCTTTGATCAGTTCTGAAAAGCATTCTTGCATTCCCCTTTCATACTGCCTGTCCCGTGTCTCCTTTCCTCTTTGCTGGGGCTGGTTGGACGTGTAGACCTTGTCTTTCCATTCTCCCAACCTCTACTCCAGCTTCTTATCTCAAGGTCGGGGGTTCTGCATAATTCTTTAAGCTTTCTCTTCCAACTTTTTAGTCCTTCCATTAGCTTTGTAAGGATTCTGATTGTTCTGTGATCTCAATTAGGAGGAGTATTTACTTATGTTACTCTGGGAACCACAGGGAAGACCAGTGAGCATCGTGAGAGAATGCTTCCTCCACAGAGCGTGTGCATTCACTGCTCCTGGGAACCACAAGGCCCCACCAGGCAGTGGAGTTTGCATCTCAGCCTAACATGGGAATCTCAGGTTCACTGCACCCTCCCAACCCCATTAATAGTCACATTTTCCCCAAAAGCAGCCCTGCCTTTTAGTAGTCTTATCACTTTTTGTTCTATTTTCTGGGTTCGCTTTCCCTTACACATACAGTATATTCTCACACACATTCCTAGTCTAGTCCATTACTGCAACTCCAACAGTGCAACAAAAACTGTATATCATAAAGATCTAGTTCCACTGAGAGCGGACCTTCAGAGGGTGTTGTCCGTTATATAGCCAGAAGTAAAAATATCTACAGGGAATTTTTTTAAATTTATTTTATAAAGTCTCCCTACCCTCCTTTCCCTCTGCTAGTCACTATAATGTTGTCTTTGTTAGATTGCGGGGGAGGGTTGTCGTGTTTGTTTGTTTTTTCTTAATCCCTTCACCTTTCTCACCCAGCCCCTCCCCCCCTTGCCTCTGACAGCTGTCAGTCTGTTCTCTGTATCTGAGTCTGTTTCTGTTTCGTTTGTTTGTATAATTTGTTCATTAGATTCCACATATGAGTGAGATCATGTGATATTTGTCTTTCTCTGACTGGCTTATTTCACTGAGCACAATTCTCTCCAGGTCCATCAGTGCTGTTGCAAAGGGTAAGGGGTCCTTCTTTTTCACGTCCGAGTAGCATTCTGCCCACAGGGAAACTGGCCATCTTCATAGGATCTTGCTAGTACCTCCCTCCATCCCCCATCTTTCAACTTTCCTTTTTCTTCTTCCCAAATCTCCCCTACCTCTTAATTTTCCAGTTCCTCTCTGCAGTTCTCTCTGAAGCCTTTTCACTTTTGCACAGAGATTTCTGCTCCCCTCCGCCTCTTATTCAACTCTGGGCACCCCCACAGATGAAGCAGTCAGAGAGCAGAGGCAACACTGTAGCAGGACCTTCCTCCTGAGAAGGCAGCTGTAAGTAGCCATTTCCCTATTTCATTATTTCCACTCTCTGAGTACATACTGCGCATCTGCTGGGGCTTGGCGCGGTCTGAGTGCTGTCCAAGGTCTTACTCAGTGTGAATTCTCACCATCAGTGTCACGGTGCCTTCAAGGTGCATCTTGTAGCAGAAGCCCCGTATGAGAAGCTCCACACGAGCACTGTTTGCTGTGCTCAGATGGGTAGCATCTGTGTGCAGTGCATCTGGAGAGGCATGGAAGAGATTAGCTGAGTGAGTGATGTGTGTGTTTATTTTAGCTACACTCCCTAGTCTAATAATCATCTACAGTATCGTTTGAAGTTAGTATTTAGCCTTTTACACCCATATTTCTTCAGTAGCAGAAATGAAAATAAATCATTTGTGTGCACTTCTCAATGTACATAAATACAATTCAGAAAAAAACCCTCTTTTGTAAACAATGTCACCCTTACTCAGATGGCCCTGATTAGAGGACTATCTTTTTTAAGTTGTATGCCTTTAGCAGACAGCAGTAAGTGCAGATCTGGTTTCGTCCACGTGGTAAGAATTTACTGTGTGCTTGCTTTGTCCCCAGCACTGGTCAGGCCCTGGGGTGCCGTGGGCGACAAAGCAAAGCGCAGTCCTTCACACTGGGGGGCTACATCCTGGTGGGGAGACAGACACTCAGCCGCGGGCAGGGAAAGCGCTGGGAAGGAGTGGTAAGTGCTAGGCAGAGTAGGAGGGGCAGGGTGGTCTGAAGGAAAGGCCTCGCAACCCAGATGGAGGGAGGAGTGAGCCGTGGAAGCCTGGGTAAGTGTTCTTGGCCGACAGAACAGCAGGCAGTGGCTCTGAGCTGCACTGTGCTTGGAACATTTGCAGGTAAACTTTAGTATGACACTAAACCTGTTCCTGTTCACACTTGTATTTTTCAGGTATCCGAGATGTTTCTAAGTGGAGTGAGAAAACGAAAAAGCCTCTGGAAGCCCTATATGGGCATGACTACTTTGCAAAAACCTGTGAAAAGTGGGTGGATGGCATCAAACAGTTTAAACATCTTCCGGATGGTAGGTTACCTGAACTATTTAATGGTTCCTTTGCTGAGTATAGAGGTTGCCTGAGTTCCTCCATGAAGTTCCAGAACCCTCGGGGCTGAATGCATTCGCCCGCCACCCTCACGCTGAGGCACGAACACAGGGCACTCCTCAGGTGCACAGGGCAAGTTCTTAGGTTTTAGATCTACCTTACTGAGACAGATTGTCTATAGTGCAGAGGTTCATACTGTTGAGTCTTTAATAGCAGGCTGATCTTTTTTCCTTCTAATAACTTGTGTGTGATGCCAAAATAATTCTCCAGAAGCCTCCAATAGTCTTTGTTTTCTAACTTCAGAATGAGGGATTGGAAACCGAACAAGCTGCAGCATGCTCATTTTCTGTTTGCGCGTTTAGGTGGGCTGCCCCAGGACAGAGAAGGGGGGCTCTGTTGTGACCTTCAGCCCCCCCCCCCCCCCCCCCCCCCGGCCTGGCAGGAGGAGGAGTGCTCCACTCTTCCCCATCTTCAGGACTAAGTGTTAAGTGTATGACTGTAGCCCTAATTGATGTCTCCTGGTCTTTATCTGAAAAATTAACATGCTTTCCAGCTACAGTAAGAACTGACATCTTTAAGAGAAATTCTGAATTAAAGTACTTTATATAGATATTCACATTTGTTATCGATCACATTTCTTTTTTAAATCACTGAAAGAACAGAGAGTAGCTAAGATCATTGGGACCAAAGGACCAATTTTATCTCTTAAGTAATAATTTCCAGAATGAGTCATCTGTCAAAACTTTCACAATGGAAAGGACATTTGGAAATGTTACTTTCTTGGCTTAAGTTCAAAGCAGCAGGTATCTCCTGTTCAAACGCAATCTCCACTCATAGAAGCAGGCCGGTGAAATCCACTTCCCTCGGCTCTTAAAGCAAACAAAGAAATTCTGTAAACAGTGTCTGAGACAGTCTCCATTAGAGAAGGCGACTTTGAAATGAAGACTTTATGCTGTCTTGAAGAGAGTAGTGAAAAGGTAGGATTACTCAAAGGTACAAGCAGAATTAAATGGGCAGTTCAAAAATATGTCCTGTATTTGCTAAAATTAAAAACTTCTGCTCTGTAGAAGGCCTGTCAAAGACTCAAAGGACTAGAAGAGACATTTTCAAAGACCATCTGGTAAAGGACTATTATCCGAAACACACAAAGAACTCTTAAAAGTGAACAGTAAGAAAGCAACCTGGTTAAAAGATGGGCCAGCAACAGCGAGGTCCCCTCCACACCCTTTAGAACGGCCACGGAGGGATTCTGGGACAGTGAATCGCCCTCTGCGAGACACCATAGTGGACACGTGTCCAAACACATAGGGTGCCCAGCACCACTAGTGGACCCTGAGGAGAACTGTGGATGCTGGGTGACGCTGGTGGCCAGTGGAGGTTCATCTGCTGTAAAAACGTGCCCCTGGGGGGCGTTGGGGAGGGGTCTAGGGGAACCTACTATTCACTCGGTTTTGCTGTACGCCTAAAACTCTAAAAAGCAAAATCTATTTTAAAAGAGAAGGGGAGAGAGAAAATGTCATCACTGGAGGGTTTACATTCAGGCATCAGGCATCTTAAGCAAGATGGTTGGGAAGCCACTGGTCTCCCTTCATACTGATGGGCCTGGCAGGGGCCCTTTCCCAGGGTTGCACACTCCAGCTCACGGGTGCCCAGGCGAGCGTGGGGGCTCACTGCTCAGACTCGGAGCCAGGCCTGGGCGTGAATCCTGGTTTCGCCCCTTGCTTGCTGTGAGAATGGATGCCGGCGGGCCATCTAGCTTCTCTCAGCTGCGGCTGCCTGGGTGGGAGCTGCGGGCGCTGCCGACTCCCAGGGCGTCGGGGTGTTTCCCGCGCCCAGCTGCGGAGCGGCACCGGGGGCGGGGCGGGGCGGGGCCGGGAGAGGGGCGGGTTTGCAGGCGGCTGTGCCAGCAGCGCTCCCGGCGTCCGGGGCCTGGGCGACGAGCGGGCCGCACCGCAGCTCCAGTCACCGAGCCCCGGCCGCCGCGGTCGCCCCGGACCGCAGAGGGGCGCTGCAGAGGCCGGGGAAACACCCCCTGCCCCGGCGCCTTCCCCTAGGCCCCGGCTGGCCGGAGGGAGAGGCGGGTGTGGCAGACCCCGCGGCCGGCTGCGGGGCTGCGGGGCGCCCGCTGCCGCCGGGAACCTGGGCTCTGGGACCCCTTCCCCTTGGCCACCCCAGGGAGCTGGGATTAATCCCGGTGTGACCAGCGGGGGCCGCTCGCCGGGGCTGAGGACCCGCGGCGGCCGCACGGGGCTGAGCCCAGGCCGTGCGTGTCCGCGGGCGGTCCTGGCGCGGGGTCTCCTCCCGTGGGCGGCCGCCTGCGGTCCTGGCGCGGGGTCTCCTCCCCGTGGGCGGCCGCCTGCGGTCCTGGCGCGGGGTCTCCTCCCGTGGGCGGCCGCCTGCGGCCCTGGCGCGGGGTCTCCTCCCCGTGGGCGGCCGCCTGCGGTCCTGGCGCGGGGTCTCCTCCCCGTGGGCGGCCGCCTGCGGTCCTGGCGCGGGGTCTCCTCCCGTGGGCGGCTGCCTGTGGCGCGGGCCGCGGGCGGCTGGCCCCGCGTTGGCAGACGGCGCGTCCTCGAGCGGAGGGCCGCGGGCCCCCCTTTTCCTGCTGTGTCGCCTGAATTAGAGCTCAAGTCCCCACAGCTCGTGTTCATCAGTGGAGCTTTGAGGGAAACGGGGAAAGCGGGGAACGGCAGGAACCCAGACTCGGGGCGGAGGCGCCTCGGACCCGCCCAGTTCCAGCCGCTGGCTCGGGCCCTGGGGTCGGAGAGGAGTCGGGGGGGGGGGGCGCCCCTCACTGAGCCGCCCCTGACAGGGGTCCGCTCCTCTTCCAGGCATCTGCCGGCACCTGCTGCCGCTGGTCCAGTGCCCCACCCTCATCGTGCACGGCGAGAAGGACCCTCTGGTCCCGCGGTTCCACGCAGACTTCATCCACGCGCACGTGAGGGCGTCCCGGTGAGTCAGGCTCCGCGCTCGGCGGGCTCGCGGGGGAGGATGGCTGCGGGGGACGGGGGGACGGGGGGGGGGGAGGACGGCTGCGGGGGATGGGGACGGGGGGAGGACGGCTGCGGGGGATGGGGACGGGGGGGAGGATGGCTGCGGGGGATGGGGACGGGGGGGAGGATGGCTGCGGGGGATGGGGACGGGGGGAGGACGGCTGCGGGGGATGGGGACGGGGGGAGGACGGCTGCGGGGGATGGGGACGGGGGGAGGACGGCTGCGGGGGATGGGGACGGGGGGAGGACGGCTGCGGGGGATGGGGACGGGGGGAGGACGGCTGCGGGGGATGGGGACGGGGGGAGGATGGCTGCGGGGGATGGGGACGGGGGGGAGGACGGCTGCGGGGGATGGGGACGGGGGAGGATGGCTGCGGGGGATGGGGACGGGGGGGGAGGATGGCTGCGGGGGATGGGGACGGGGGGAGGAGGATGGCTGCGGGGGATGGGGACGGGGGGGAGGATGGCTGCGGGGGATGGGGACGGGGGGAGGACGGCTGCGGGGGATGGGGACGGGGGGAGGACGGCTGCGGGGGATGGGGACGGGGGGGGGAGGACGGCTGCGGGGGATGGGGACGGGGGGAGGACGGCTGCGGGGGATGGGGACGGGGGGAGGACGGCTGCGGGGGATGGGGACGGGGGGGAGGACGGCTGCGGGGGATGGGGACGGGGGGAGGACGGCTGCGGGGGATGGGGACGGGGGGGAGGATGGCTGCGGGGGATGGGGACGGGGGGGAGGATGGCTGCGGGGGATGGGGACGGGGGGGAGGATGGCTGCGGGGGATGGGGACGGGGGGGAGGATGGCTGCGGGGGATGGGGACGGGGGGGGAGGACGGCTGCGGGGGATGGGGACGGGGGGGAGGATGGCTGCGGGGGACGGCGCGGGGGATGGCTGCGGGGGGCGGGCGGTAGCAGGGAGCCCTCCCAGGGGCGGCTGAACCCCTGGGAAAGCTTGGCTTCAGGGCCATCCGGGGTAACTGAGGCGCCTGTGTGTAACTTGCGGGTTTTCAGGCTACTTTATCATTACAAAAGCTCTACTTGCCCAATAAAGAAAATCGGTAAAATCAGGAGACAGAGCGCCCTCTGCTCGGCACCCATTTACGCTCTTCTGTTATTATTTTTGTTTCTTTTTTAAATTTATTTAAAATAGACAGATGTCCCTTTTCCTCCCCAGTGCCCCGCTCCAGCCGCCGTCCCCTCCCCAGGCCCCCTCACTGCCCGGTCCTTGGGCGGCGCACGTGTCCTGCCAGTTCCTTGGCTGCTCTCCCCTCCGCCCACCGCCTCGCCCTCCCGCCGACATCCCCCGTCTGACCTGGAGACTGCCATGCGGGGTGAATGAAACAGGCCAGGCAGGGAAAGGCAGACATCACAGGATCTCGCTCACATGTGGAATCTAAAGAACTAAGTAAACTGACCAACAGAATAGATCCAATGACATGTTTCTTTTTTTAACATAGAAATAATCATATTCTGTACTCGACTCTGATGCTGCTTTTTTCCACTTAAAATTATGTTATAAACTGAGTTATTTCAGCCTTAAACACGTACACACCAGACTATGAACCTGTTACTCAGAACTGCACGTGCCAGCGTGTGCCCAGCCAGTCCAGGGCGGGTCAGGAGCGGAGGCCAGCGTGTGCCCAGCCACTCCGGGCCAGGTCAGGAGCCGAGGCCAGCGTGTGCCCAGCCAGTCCAGGGCGGGTCAGGAGCGGAGGCCAGCGTGTGCCCAGCCACTCCGGGCCGGGTCAGGAGCCGAGGCCAGCGTGTGCCCAGCCACTCCGGGCCAGGTCAGGAGCCGAGGCCAGCGTGTGCCCAGCCACTCCGGGCCGGGTCAGGAACCGAGGCCAGCGTGTGCCCAGCCAGTCCAGGCCGGGTCAGGAGCCGAGGCCAGCGTGTGCCCAGCCACTCCGGGCCGGGTCAGGAGCCGAGGCCAGCGTGTGCCCAGCCACTCCGGGCCGGGTCAGGAGCCGAGGCCAGCGTGTGCCCAGCCACTCCGGGCCAGGTCAGGAGCCGAGGCCAGCGTGTGCCCAGCCAGTCCAGGGCGGGTCAGGAGCGGAGGCCAGCGTGTGCCCAGCCACTCCGGGCCGGGTCAGGAGCCGAGGCCAGCGTGTGCCCAGCCAGTCCGGGCCGGGTCAGGAGCCGAGGCCTGCTGCCTGTTCCCGGGGGCCCTCCTGCCAACCAGCTTTGGGCAGCAGCAGGGGCACAAACGGAGAGAGAGAGCCATTTATGGGCGCAGTGTGGTGAGGACGGGCGGGGAGGGTGTGGAGGAGGGCACCGATAAACGGCATGGGGAAAGTTCAATTTGATTTAAAAAAAGAAAAAATATATTGAGTTAAAAAAAATAGAGAGATTTATATTTTAAATACTTTGGCTGACTCAGGAGCCAGCTTTTGCCAGCCAAAATATATAGCCAGCTATGCCAAGATGGAAATTCAAAGTTGAATAAATTCAGGATTCCTCTTATGTGCAGTGGATGCATATCCTGAAGGAGGAAAGGAGCTGTGACCCTAAGGTAGTTGACCTAATTTTTTTTTTAACAAACATATTGGAAAATAAACATCCAAGTGGGCCTCAGCCCCCTCACAGACTACACATTAATTTCAGAGATACTGTCATTACTCAGGTCTTTGGAATTCTATGGAATTCTTTTGAAATTGGGCTTTTCAGCAGCCTGAGAAAACCCTCCCTCCCTCCCTCCCCCTCGCCCTCCCTCCTGCTCTCCCTCCCTCCCGTCTCCTTTCCCTCCGTGAGCCCACTTCTGACACCTGCTGTGGCCAGCGCTGCCCTGGGAGCTCCCGCGGGTCAGCAGGGAAGCCAGCTCAGAAGCAGTTCCGTACCTCCTAGTCACACTGTTCCAGCTGTATTTTAACAAACATTTCTCAGACTTTTTAAATGTGGGGGACGTCTTCTTACTCTGCAATAAGATACAATAATGTCTATATAGCATTTTATATTTTAAAAGGCATTTTACACACAAAATCTAATTATACTTTACAACTAACTTATGGAAAAGAAATATTTTCCCCATTTTAGAGATAAGAAAATCAAGGCTGAGATGCTAAGTGATCGTCCAAGGTTGCATAGGCAAGTGAAGACAAATCCTAGATGGTTTTTCTCCTCATATAGTGCTTCCCCCCACAGCACAGCTGTGTATATCTCATAAATATACCCTGATTTTAATACGTTGGTGAGATGCCTGGCTTATACACTTGCTGCTCTAGTTAATTGTTTTCTGGCTTCGGAAATGACAGGTTTTGTATACCGGCTCTCGTAGAACATGCATGTCTTCCCTTGGAGAGACAGGCTCAATAAAGGTCAGTCTGCACAAAAGTTTAATGTAGCAGTGCTATTCCAAACCCATCTCCTAACAACAGAATACGTCAGTACGGAGGGAAAAATATTCCCTTCCTGTTCCAATGTTAGTAGTTTCAAGACTGTTTCATGGAAGATCGTTGTCTTAGAGCAACTTTCTTTGGAACAAATCATTTGAAAGGAAAGTGCTATTAGGGGCGATGATCTAAAACTGGCCTTCAACTTACACCTACTCCCTTCCTCTGCTGAAACAGCCCTTTGTGTTGGACATGAATTTACCTAGAGCAGATGTGGCTTATTTGGAACCCACAAAAGGAGCCACAGCACCAAGGTCAGACTGTGGTTCTATGCACCAGGCCATTTGACAACAGGGTATAGCAACTCAGTGTAGTAAGCTCCAATGAACTTGGTACTTTATTACCTTGCCAGGTACATTTATAACTAAGCTTAAAGACACAGTCTATCCCCTCAAAGATTTTACCAACAAATATCACACATGAAACCAGTGCCTCTCTCTGCTCAGAAGGAGGCTAATGAAGGGCGGGGTTGTTCAGCAGGCTTGTGTTAATGTGTCTCATTCTGCTCTCTTTGTGGGAGAGCACTGATAGAATCTCTTGGAAGCAGGGGCGTTAGAGATCATTCAGGTTCACAGTGATAAAATTTGTGTTAGGCAGTTGAACCCTTCCTCCTAACAAACTTATGCGGAAGTCCAAGATATAAAACAAAAAACAACAGTGGTGGGGAGCAGACCGCGCTCCTTTGATCTCCATTTCCTGCTCCAGCCCCTGTGCACCCTGCTTGTCCTGCCCTCCCTCCGAGATGGCAAAGCACTGACACCACGTCCCACCTGTCTAGCTAGTCAGCCTCTGCTTGGGCGTCTCCTGTTCCCAGACAGGCTCACCCATGAGGCTGGCCCCAGCTCATTTTTAGAGGATTTGCGTTGAGGAGAGGCTGGCACCTGTCAGACTCTTTGGAGTTGGGGTGGGCCCCAGGAGGCAGTGGGCTTAGAGGTGTCAGAAGAGGCTAGGCCTCCACAGCTTGTTGGACTGTGTCCACGCATCGTGTGTATTAGTCTGCTGGGGCTGCTACAACCAGTTCCAGAGACTGGGAGGCTTATATAGAAGCTTATTGTCTAGTAGTCTGAGGCTGGCAGTCTGAGATCAAGGTGTCAGCAAGGTTGACTCCTTGAGGCCTCTCTCCATGGCTCACAGATGCCACCTTCTTCCTGTGCCCTCACATGGTCTTCCCTCTGTGTCCGTGTCCTGGTCTTCTTCACGGACACCAGGCATACTATGGTGGGCCCTAATGGCCTCGTTTTAACTTAGGCACCTCTTTAAAGACCTATATCCAAATCAGGTTGCAGCCTGGGGTGTGGGGCCAGGGCTTCCACGCACAGGTTTGGGGAGGGTGTAGTTCAGTCCATAATAGTGTGTTTCGGAGGTGCTTGGACCCCAGGGGTCAGAGGCCAGCAGGGGGGGCCAGCTCTGAGTCCAGACAAGCAGCACCTTGCCTGGGCCTGCCCTACCCCTCGCCCCCTTCGCTGCCTGGCCAAGTGTGCTCATCCTTCAGGCCGCCTCCTTTCCCTCCACCTCCGACCACTCATATGTCTGAGCCCGCACAGCTCCTTATGCCTTTTGACAGCCGTGAGCATGTGAATTTAGTTTTCCTCCTGTTGAGCATGTTGACATGTGTCCCAGGATGCAGCCTAGGACATGGGGAAGGAAAGAGGGTGTGAGAGCAGGAGAGGCACACAGGGCCCAGCCTCTGTGGGTGGCCAGCGGCCGCCAGCTGGTGACTCAGAGCCAAAACGCAGGGCCCGCAGTCCAACTCCACATTCTGGGCTGGGAAAGAATGGAATCGCATCCAAGTGCGCAGAGTCGCACCCGGGCCGGCGTCGGCCAGAGGGGTGAGGTGGGCATGAGCGCTGCCTAGAAAGCAGGCGGCCTCTGGGAGCCTGAGCACCGTCAGCGGCGGCGAGGAGCAGGGGCAGGCTCGGGAGCCTGTGCTGGCCCAGTCACACGGAACAGCGTGCGCATACCTCGTGCCTGCTTCCTTGTGTGCAAAATGGGGGTGATATCTATCGTTCAAAATATTTTTTGAGGAATGAGTGGATATTTGTACAACACACAATAGCTGCCACTGTTATGGATGGAAGGCTTGTGGGGGTGCAGGTGATTGGGGCCCCCAGAGACCCAGGGCATCGCTCAAGAGCAGGCCAGAAGCAGGTTGCGTTCAGCACCATCATTAGTCTACGTGTGCGGGTGTGTCAGTCAGGGATCCCCGAGAAACAGAACCGATAGGACACACACACGCACACACACGGGCTTACTTCCTATAAGGAATAAGGAATTGGCTCACGCAGTGTGGAGGCCCCAACGTCCAAGATCTTCCATCAGCAAGCTGGAGCCGAGTCAGGAAGGCGGGGCCCGGGAGAGAGGAGGTGTGGTTCCAGTTGGACTCGGAAGGCCCAGGACCAGCAAGAGCTGATGTTTCAGTCTGACTCTGAAGGCAGGAGAAGCCAATAGCCCAGTTTGAAGGCAGGCAGGCAGGAGCCTACTTTGGTTTTCAATTAAACAAAGATGCTCAGACTTACTGGAAACACTAGGGGCTCAAAAATCATTTAGAATTTTATCACATCCAAGGTGGAGGAGGAATGCTACAGCACATTACTTACGGCCTTGTTTGTATCTGTAGCTCTCAGGGCTTAATTTGAAAACAGTGGAAGGTGAGACTGAGGAAGGGATGGTAACAATGTTTCTCCTTTGCTACCTGTTGAGCATCAACCTAGGATACAGACGACCCAGGTTTGATTCCCAGTCAGGGCATGTGCCTGGGTTGCGGGCAGGAGGCAGCTGATCAATGACTTTCTCTCATTATTGATATTTCTCTCTCTCCCTTCCTCTCTCTGAAATTAATAAAAATATATTAATTAAAAAAAAAAAGTGAGATCCACCCTGGCCTGTGAGGCTCAGTGGCTGGAGCGTCGGCCCAGACACCAAAGCGTGTCGGTTCGATTCCTGGTCAAGGGCACATACCTGGGTTGCAGGTTCAATCCCTGGTCCCGGTCAGGGCACATGCAGGAGGCAACCAGGCGATGTCTCTCTCGCACATCAGTGTTTCTCTCTCTCTGTCTCTCTCTCCCTCCCTCCCTTCCACTCTCTCTTAAAAAAACAAAACCCTCAGGTGAGGATCAGCAACAAAAAGTAAGATCCTGGGACTGAATCAAGCAGAAGTAAACTGACCCCTGAATTTATACTAGGAGGTTAGACATTTTAATTTCTCAACAGATCTAGAATCACATCTTTTTCTAAAAGTGTGAAATGCAACAAGGAACCTGTGCTGGCAAACGGGCTCCTGTGCCGTCCAGGCCCCCTTTCCAGCGGCACCGTGTTTGCCGGGGGGTCTCCTTCTGGTTCTCCTGGGGAATGGGACTGAGACACTCCCCGCGGAGCATGTGGTTGGAGCCTTTCATCTGGGGAGAGCCTAGGTCAGCAGCCGAGGTGCGGCCGGGACAGCTCTGTACTTACTCTGCCTGGTATGGAGCTGCTCCCGGGCGGGCCACAGGCCTCAGCACACGCTGCGTGTCAGACCTAAGGGGGGGCATACAAAAGAACTTGAACTTGAAGTTACCCCCAAAGGTCTCAAGGGGAAGAGCAATTTCCTTTGTAGTCTCGTCCATCTGTCCATCCACCCATAATTCAGCTCCGCTCTGAAGGCAGATGCCTCAGAACAGAACCCCCATGTTTTAATGAAGGAGACCTAGAGATACTACAGGAGGAATGCAGACGCAGAGGCAACAGGGGGGACTGAGTGAGCCCCAGAAACGGGAAGGCACATGGTAACCAGCGTGACTATCCAGAGGATTACCAATGGGCAGATTGGGGTCTCCGCTTCCGTATCCAGCTTAGCACACATTGGAGGGTGCAGTTTAGCCCAGACACGCCCTTCTCTGACCTTTCAGCATCTTAGCAGTTGGACCTTTCTGTCTCCTAAAAACAGAGGCCTTGAGCATCCCTACAAGCCCTGTTTCTTGTGTAGGGCAACTGGGATCCTGCCTTTGGGGTTGGTGAGGCTTGCCCTTCTTCAATGAACAGCACTACAACTGAGTTTGGAATGTCCTAGTTAACTATAAACGGCCTTAACATTCCTAAGAGCCTCTGGAAGATGCTGAGAGCATAGCCTATCCTTTCAAGTAAATGCCCTTGGTTATCTCTATACCCCAGCCCACCCCATGTGGTTGAGGTCTGAGGACAGGTCTGTTCCCCAGCACTTTCCCAGGTTCTCCCAGTGCTCACTGAGATCCTGAGCGCTCTGGCCCCAGGTGGGGAAAGGCCAGAGAATCAGGCAATGTGGTAACTGGCATTTTGCCCCAATATAGTCCTTTTAATGTCCCAACTGTCAGAACATCTCAAACTTGTGCTTCTATCCTAGAAGCTTTCATTCATTTAAAACTTACTTCTGTACTTTTACAGCCAATAAATAAAATGTAGAACTCAGAGAAGGCTGCCATTATTAAAGAAATTGCCAACCAGCCACGTTTGACCACAACCCTGTTGAAATGAAGGAGCCATAGGAGACGCAGTGACAGCTCAGAAAGAGGTTGCTGGTGCAGGCCGCACTGCCCGCAGCCCGAGGAGCACGCCCACCCGCTCTAGTGGCTTGTGTTTAGTTCAGTTCTCCAAGACGACAGGGTGATTTGGAACCGTGAACGACACTCTGGTGGTGGCTGAGTTGATCTGGGTCTTGCCCTGTTCTCATCCAGTGGATTCCGGACACTCTGTGTCGTATCGTCTTCCCAACCTTGTTAAAATCAGCCTTATTCAAATGGACTCTAGGTAACCATCAAATCCTGCGCCCCACTTAGTCAGGGTCTGTTAACCGCCTGTTTCGTGATGCAATTCCTGGTGCGCGAGTGCTGTCACTGTCAGCTCAGCCTCCAGGTCAGCGGCACTCCAGGCTCCCTCAGTCGTCAGGAGCATCTGTACTGTGGACTGTGTACCTTACGTCTTCTCCCCAGTAGTTAGGAGAAAACTGTGGCAGGTTTTCGCTGTAGATTTCCAGGTAATGTGGGAGGGTGAGGTTTTTGGTGCTGTGCCATTAATCATAAGCTTTTACTCTTCAGGCTGCATCTGATGCCAGAAGGCAAACACAACCTCCACTTACGTTTTGCAAATGAATTCAACAAGTTAGCAGAAGACTTCTTGCAATGAAAGTGTCCCCGAGAACACGGGACCTGGGATTCTCCTTGTGGGCTTCAGCCTGTGGCTGCCTCTGAAACCTGCCTCACTCACACCTCCACGCCCCTGCGCCCAAGCCTCCTGCGCCTCCCTCCACTGCTCCTAACCCAGTGGGAAGGAGACACTAAGCACATCCTCCAGCTCTAACAGCTACAAGAATTAAATCTCATTTCTTAGCATTAAGTTGTGAATTTCTACCATTGTCTTAAAAAATAAGTTCCTATTGTGATTTACATCATTTGCAAATAAATCTTAGGTGAGCATTGGCGGTGTTCCTGACTGCTATTTTGGGCACCTTGAACTCATACTGTACCTTTTATCTGACAGGTACAAGCAGTCACTGGTCTTTTTTGTTGTATGTATCACTTTGTACAAAGGAAGCAAACAGAAGGAAGTCCTTGCCCAAGGTCCTCATCGTTACTGCATTCCTAGAATACTTTGGGCCAATAAAAATGAAAAAATATTTCTTTTTATCTCCTTACTAAAAGAACTATTACTTAAAACATTAAGTACAAATTCTATTTTGTTAAAATAACTAAACCCAGAAACATATTCAAGAAGTATCTAGTGAAAGAATAAAAACAGAGAAACCGCACTATTTTGGACACATGCTTTTTAATCAGTATAGTGTGTATCTTACTTTTTAGAGGAGTTCCACACGATTCCATCAACAGTGAATTTCTGAGACAGGCGGAACAGCACCAGAGATGCGCCAGGACAGAGCGCGCCCGCCGCGCCACTCGGGAGGGGGCGCCCGCGCGCAGGTGACCCCGCTCCGGAGGGGGGTGCCCAGGTGACCCTGCTCCAGAAGGCGGCGCCCGCGCGCAGGTGACCCCGCTCCGGAGGGGGCGCCCGCGCGCAGGTGACCCCGTCCAGAAGGCGGCGCCCGCGCGCAGGTGACCCCGCTCCGGAGGGGGCGCCCGCGCGCAGGTGACCCCGGTCCGGAGGGGGCGCCCGCGCGCAGGTGACCCTGTCCAGAAGGCGGCGCCCGCGCCCAGGCCGCCCCTCCGAGCGCGCGCTCAGGCCTCGTCCTCGCCCTCCTCCTCCTCGAACTCGCCCTGCTCGTCGGCAGTGGCGTCCTGGTACTGCTGGTACTCGGACACCAGGTCGTTCATGTTGCTCTCGGCCTCGGTGAACTCCATCTCGTCCATGCCCTCGCCCGTGTACCAGTGCAGGAAGGCCTTGCGCCGGAACATGGCGGTGAACTGCTCCGAGATGCGCTTGAACAGCTCCTGGATGGCCGTGCTGTTGCCGATGAAGGTGGCCGACATCTTGAGCCCGCGCGGCGGGATGTCGCACACGGCCGTCTTCACGTTGTTGGGGATCCACTCCACGAAGTAGCTGCTGTTCTTGTTCTGCACGTTGAGCATCTGCTCGTCCACCTCCTTCATGGACATGCGGCCGCGGAAGATGGCGGCCACCGTCAGGTAGCGGCCGTGGCGCGGGTCGCACGCGGCCATCATGTTCTTGGAGTCGAACATCTGCTGCGTGAGCTCGGGCACGGTGAGCGCGCGGTACTGCTGGCTGCCGCGGCTGGTGAGCGGCGCGAAGCCGGGCATGAAGAAGTGCAGGCGCGGGAAGGGCACCATGTTCACCGCCAGCTTGCGCAGGTCGGCGTTGAGCTGGCCCGGGAAGCGCAGGCAGGTGGTGACGCCGCTCATGGTGGCCGAGACCAGGTGGTTGAGGTCGCCGTAGGTGGGCGTGGTCAGCTTGAGCGTGCGGAAGCAGATGTCGTAGAGCGCCTCGTTGTCGATGCAGTAGGTCTCGTCCGTGTTCTCCACCAGCTGGTGCACCGAGAGCGTGGCGTTGTAGGGCTCCACCACCGTGTCGGACACCTTGGGCGAGGGCATCACGCTGAAGGTGTTCATGATGCGGTCAGGGTACTCCTCGCGGATCTTGCTGATGAGCAGCGTGCCCATGCCCGAGCCGGTGCCGCCGCCCAGCGAGTGCGTCAGCTGGAAGCCCTGCAGGCAGTCGCAGCTCTCCGACTCCTTGCGCACCACGTCCAGGACCGAGTCCACCAGCTCAGCGCCCTCCGTGTAGTGGCCCTTGGCCCAGTTGTTCCCGGCCCCGCTCTGGCCTGCCAGGGGGAGAGGAGACCATTAGACTCTGGAATTGCGAGTCCTGCCATTCTGAGTCTCAGAGTCTCAGGTTCTTCCCTTTTATGTACCTTTTCTTACCTACCGGAAAACCTTCTGTATCAGTGACCCCGAAAAACACTGGAGATCATAGTAAGTTCAGTTCAAATGGGGTTTTCAGTTGAACAAAATTATCTTAAGTAGAGAGAATTTAAGAATAGACACCATTCTATAAAACCTTAAATTAAGGCCCTGCCTGAGCGGCTTAGTTGGTTGGAGTGTCATCCTGTGCACCAAAAGGTAGCAGGTTTGATTCCCAGTTGGGGTGCATATGGGAGGCAACCAATTGGTGTTTCCCTCTCACATCAATGTCTCTCTAGAAGCAATAAAAACTCATGCTCAGGTGAGGATTAAAAAAAAAACCAACTTAAATTATGTCCCATTACCAGGCAAGGGCAAAGGTGCAGTGAGGTAAGAAGAGAACAGGGGCTCTAAGCAGAGCCCTCACTCCTGGTCATAGCCTGGCCCTTGCTTCTTGAGGTGGCCACGACAGTTCCTCTGAAATGACCAGCAGGCTATTAATCTATTAGAAGCCCTCTCATGGCCCTTCATCCCTTACTCTACACAGGCTGCTCTGGGGTTCGAGGGCTGCCCAGCCCTCTGCAAGCTGACTGTGCTCTCAGAGCTGTCCCAACAGTCACTGCCTGTGGATGAGGTGCAATGAGGCCACCACTCAGGAATGTTTGTGGACAGTGTCCACCTTGGCATTCAGCACTAAAAACACTGATTTCCACAGTGTTTAGAAAGAAGGAGCCTCACTGAGCCAGTTCCCATTGATTGTGAATACATACCAAACACGAAGTTGTCAGGCCTGAAGATCTGGCCGAAGGGTCCGGACCTGACCGAGTCCATCGTGCCCGGCTCCAGGTCCACCAGGATGGCCCGAGGTACGTACTTGTTCCCTGCAGGGAGTAAAAGGGGGACTTAGACCTGTGGTCCGAACGGAGTCAGACAGGTAGTGCCATCTGCGCCTTTCACAGCGGAAGTCATCACAGAGAATTCCAGCATGTGAGGCAAAAGTACCAGAACAGGGGAGTGTTTCGACTCTAAAGGAGGTAATGAGCGTGTCTAGTCACGGCAAACACGCAGGGGCCTTGGGGACTGCCGTGTATTTTTTAGCAGTTGACATTTAACATGAATGCAAGAAGCATTTCTCTGTCATCTGTATGTTCCTAGTACAGTGCATCTGCCGCAGTGTGGGAAGCAGGGTTCCCAGAGAAGCAAGAATCATTCCGTAATCACCAGCAGCTTCGTTGTAGTACACGTTGATCCTCTCCAGCTGCAAGTCGCTGTCTCCATGGTAACTGCCGGTGGGGTCGATCCCATGCTCATCGCTGATGACCTCCCAGAACTGGAAATTGAAAGAACACATGATGGCCTAGCCTCCTAAATTCAGTCAGGGCGGCCCTCTTCTCCCCTGGTGTCCTTGGAGCAGCAGCCATTGTGGCCAGCCGGTTAAGGAGTCCCCCCCAGACAGACCAGAGAGCTGTGCACCCCTGTTCCTCCAGCAGAGGCTGCTGAGGGGCCTGGGAATCGGCAGAGCATCGGCCATAGGATGTTGACAGACTGAAGAGCTGGGAGGGGCCCCGAGGACGAGGGTGGGCACAGCAGCTCTCCCGGGGGGGCTGGGAGGCTGGCACCCCAGGCAGGGCTGATGTCGCAGCATCCCAGCTGACGGAGGGGTCCTCGCAGGACCCACACCCAGTTGGATCTCACCCCGTGGCTGCCTTGGGAGTGTCTCCTGGCACAAACCCACCCCGCCCTCCCAGCAGCGCAGTTTTATGCCCCTGACACCCACACTGGCCCCTGGCCACTGCGCTCAGCGGGGGATGGGTGGGGAAGGGCAGGCAGGAGCCTGGGGCAGCACCGGGGCAGTGGATGGAGCTGGCCCCGGGGAGGGTGCCGGCTCCTTTGTGAACTGGCAGCAGGAAAGGGGCGGGAGACAGGGCGGGCAGCGCGCGGTTCTGACAGACCTGTCCTTGCTCAGGCGCGGCCCACCCCCACCCCCAGCCTCCTGCCTCGCCCGCCGCAGAGGCCCCTGCAGCCCCACGGGGCCTGCTGCCTGGGCGCCGGGGAGCCAGGCCGGCGCTGGGTGCAAAGCGTCACATCTAAGGGGTGCTCTAAGGAGATTTTCTAGCATCTCCGTGTCCCAACAAGCAGTCTGAGTAACATCTGTCACCTCAATGACACTGCATTTTTCTCATTCAAACTACAGACAAAAATATCCAAATTAAATTCCACGAGGCCACTGGATTAATATGGCCGCAGCCTCTATCCAAATTTCAGAGGCTCATGCACCAAAAAAATGCCAGCTACAAGCAGCTGGCTGGTGGGCGAGGAAATTCAAAGGCCTCGTTTAATGGCACAGGGGCAGGTGGCGCGGCTTCCGGAGCCCGAGGCGGCCGCGCCGAAAATGCGCCACTGGGGCGGGCGGGCACCCCCGGGACCCGCTGCCACCCCCGCCCCGAACCCTTGGGACCCGCTGCCCTCCCCAAGCCCGAACCCTTGGGACCCGCTGCTACCCCCGGCCCGCAGCCGCGGGGCCCACGGCGCCCTCCCGGCCCTTCTCGGGGGCGCGCCCACCTTGGCGCCGATCTGGTTGCCGCACTGGCCCGCCTGGATGTGCACGATCTCGCGCATGGTGCCGGCTGCGGAGCGGGTGGCGGCGCTGGACCTGGGGACCGGGAGCGCGGCGGAGGGGACCCGAGCGCGGAAAGCGCCGCCGCGCCCCCGCTCGGCCTTTTATGCGGGCGCCCGGCGGCGCTGACGTAACGGGGCGGCGCGCGGACTGCGGCACCGCGAGGGGGAGCCGGGGCGCGGTGCGAGGTGCGGGCGGCCGCCGGGCCCGCCGCCCCTGCCGCCCTCCCGCCTCGGGGTGGGGAGCCCCGGGTCCGCACTGGGGCCCGCGGCGGCTCGCCGAGGTTTCCGCGTCCTGGGCAGGGCCCCGGACGCCGGTACTTTGTCTTTCTGTCCCGGGTGGGAGTTCCGCGGGTAGGAGCCCAGGGGGCCTGCGCGCGGGGAGGGGTCCCGGCGGAACCAAGGGCCGGCCGCCGGCCTCCAGAGCGGCGGGCGCGGGGCGCGGGGCGCGGCAGCGGCCGGGACGGGGCGCGGCGCTGGGCGTGGTCGTGTCTGCTTTGGTTGGGTCTTGGTTCCTTGTGAAGGCCCCTTAAAGGTGGGAAGTTATGCGCGTGTGTCAGAGGGAAGGAGGGGCTGCTGAACAGCGCGGCCGCGCGTGAGCCCGAGGACGCGCGCCTCCCGCGCCCCGCAGCCCTGGCGGCGCGGCCGCGAACACGGGAACCGAGAGGCTCGAGCGCTCGGACTTCATGGATTCCACAGGCGAGGAGGTGTAAGACGCTCCACTACGGATTCCGCATGTTAATTACATATTTGGGGTATATTTTGAAATTAACGTCCCCTGTTTCTGTTAACTTTTGAATGACCACCCTCTAGCCGAGTGGCTGCTAGAGATGCCTAGTGCCCTGTGGGGCTCGCGCTGTGTCCCTGTGGGTCAGCACTGTCCCAGGGCAGGCCGCTACTGTCCCCTGTCCGGCTCAGCAAGGGGGCTGACGGGCCCTGTCCCACAAAGCCAGGAAACAAAGGCCCCTGCGCTCCTTCGGCAGTGAGAAGGCCCAGGTGAGTTTTAAAGGCGTGGTTAGGGTGAGGTAAGGCCCAACCTCGATCCTTCTCGAACAGCATCTTCACAGTGCGCCAGGCGAGCAGGGACCTGGGCCAGCTCTTGTCTCTCAGCACATCCCCTTTTCTTCCGTGGGGCCAGTTTCTCTGACTATAAAATGTTGATAATTATAGGAACCCTACGGCCAGCTTTGTGAGCAGGAAAGGAGCAGCTCTTTATGAAAGCAGGTCGAGTTTCTGGAGCAAAAATGCCCCATAAAACCCAAGGTGATGCCATCATAAATACTAAGCCTAGTTGTCATGTTACTACTAGTGAGCATGTGTGTGGGGGGGGGGCAAACCATGGCTTCACACCCCTGTTTTAGGA
Organism: Miniopterus natalensis; assembly: GCF_054644295.1. Taxonomy (NCBI): domain Eukaryota; kingdom Metazoa; phylum Chordata; class Mammalia; order Chiroptera; family Miniopteridae; genus Miniopterus; species Miniopterus natalensis. Next base: position 82,321,454 of record NC_142089.1, read on the forward strand.
AGCTGGTCCTTTGGGGTGCCCCGAGCACACAGGCAGGCACCTGCGGCCTCCTCTCGGGGTAGGATGGGTTCCCCTCCCCGTATGGCTGGGGCCCCAGGACATCCTATCCCACGGGCCCTGTCACCAGGTTCCTAGGGTTGGGTCTCCACCTGCTCTCACTTTTGTCGTAAGCTCCCACATTTTGGGCTCTTCACAGCCAGCTGGAATCTGCCAGAGCCTCTCCAGAGATGGCCCTGCTCCAGCTAACTTCACTCATTACACAGCTCCACAAAGACTTTCTGGAGGTAATTGCCTCTTGGCCTTTGTTTCATTCACAGTAGGAATTTGGGGCCCAAGAGGAACAGATGATTAAGACCAGGAATGGATGCTATTGGGGGGTGAGGACTCTAACAGGTGGGCATCTCCCTACCTGGGGAGGTGTAGATCACCCTTGTGCACTGTGCCCACTCGGCTGCATCCTGACTGGGTCATTAAGCAAGTCGCTTAACCTCAGAGCCTCTCGTATCTGGAATTTGGAAACCTGTTTCTATGGTGTTGTGAAGATGACACAGTGTCTGTGACCTGGTCCTTTAGTGGACATGCAGTCAGCAAGTGACCACATGGCTTACAGCAGGGCCCAGGTGCCCGAGGACTACCTGCTCTGTGAATTACTAGCAGCAAAGGTTCTTCCCAAGGCTGCCTCCTCCTGCCACCCAGTAGACACCCCAGCCTGCTTACTTGTTTGCCCTTGCCTCCCCCAACACCTGCTCCTGGTGTCAGAGAAGTATGATAGGCAGTTAGAGCAGAGCAAGGCCAATGGGCCAGGTAAGAAGTCACCAAGGCAGAAAGCCCTGGGAGCCTGACAACAGGCAAATTTGGAAAAACCAGGACCTTGCCCCAGGGTTACGCTTCCTCCCCCAGCATATCGCTGGTCATGCAGTTTAGACCCCCTGACGTATATCGTATCTCTGATCATGAGGTTCAGACCCTCCCCTGACCTTTCCTGCCCCAGCATGTTGCTACTCATGTGGTAGACCCCCTTTGAGGAGGAACTAGGGGCCGAAGAGTGGCCTCATGGGACTCCCATGTGGGCCCTTGCAGGACCACTCCCTTAAGCCTTAATCGCTAAGAGAACATCTAGGCCTCAGCTGTGTTTCAGCTCCAGGCCCAGAAAAGCAGCAAAACCAGACAGTGATGCCTAGGCTGACATCACCAGCTGCATTGACTAACCCTTAGCCCTGGAGCCAACCAATCAGTGGAGACCACAACCCTGAAAGACACACCTGGAAAGCTGGTGGATATTCTTTGAGACCCTCCCCTGGGACCTCCAGATGAATACCCTCAAATCTCAAATCTGAGGGCTCAGGGCCGCTCTCCCTCCGGGGAGCACACCAGAGCTGCGCCTTTCCCCTCCCCTTTTTCTTTCCCCCAGGTGCGTTACCTTTACCTCTCTCTTTGCTAAGCTCCAAGGGCCCATCTTTGGCCTCTAACTTCTTTCCTGAGCCCACGCCAAGCTGCCTCACTTTTCCTACCTCTGTGACTTTCTAAATGAACTTCCCCTTGTAAGTTTGGGCCTTGGCTCCTAATTTTTTCTTAGCCAGAACTCAAGTACTGAGATTGCTGAACCAGGTCCAATCGCCGGTGACATTCTGGTGCTGGTTTGCCACCAATAGGAGCACACAAGCAGACTTAAACGATGCCCTCCCAGCCTAAGGTGACCCCTGCTCCCCTCCGGCCAGCCACCGGCATCGTACCCAGTGCTATTCTGCACGGCACGTGCAGATAACAGCAAGAGGAAATGGGGCTTCCCTTCCCCGGAATGGGCTTCTGATGAGCTCTGGGAAGTTTCCCCCACTCTCCATGTTCCCCTTTGTGTCTAAAAAGGAGCCACGCTCTGGCTGTATTGGGCCGGTGAGGGGGAGCGGAGCAAACGTCCTGCCACATGCCGCCTCCTGCTTTGGAACTGTTCTCACCAGCAGGGTTTGAGCCACCCTTACCCTGAAGGTACTTTGGGGTGATGGTGACAGAGTTCGGACTGCAGAGGGCAGGTGTGAGTGCCGTGGAAGCCCCAGAGCCTCCCACAGAGGGCTCGGGCCTCACCTGGCGCTCTGCCCGCCGTCAGTGAGAGGTTCTAGTGGAAGTGTCCCCTGAAACGGGCGTTTTGATGCTGACCGTCACTGTTAATCTGAGCTGTCTCTAAAACGACGGTGTGATCCTGTTGAAATGTACGTACGTAGTTGTGGGTACAGAATTTTTTTTTTTTAATCCTCACCTGAGGATATTTTTTCCCATTGATTTTTTGAGAGCGTGGAAGAGGGAGCGAGAGGGAGATCTATGTGACCAAAACACATTAATTGGTTGCCTCCTGCAGGAGCCCCAACGGGGGCTCGGGATCGAACCTGCAACTGAGGTACATGCCCTTGACCGGGAATCGAACCCGGGACCCTTTGGTCTGCAGGTCAGTGCTCTAACCATTGAGCAACTGGCCAGGGTTGGGTCCCGAAATTTTGAGGACGACAGTTTCCTCAGCAGAATAATGAAAACCAAAGAACTATCTCAGAAATAAAACTGCCTCAGCTCTTCTGGGACAGCCGCCCATCCTAGTGACTGTGCCTCGCGGGAGGCCCAGCGCATGAGGAGCCCGGCTTCTTTCCTGTGGAACCCGCCTGACAGCCCTGCCTGCCCTGCGAGCCACACCTTCAGGCTTTTAATAAACACACCTCCTGGTGAAGGCGGAGGAATTTTACCTAACGCATTTAAGGTACTCCTCTTTTTAAAAGACCGCCTAAGTATAAACAGTGTGAACTCCAATATAATTTACTCTGAAAATGTCATCTGCACCAAAGTTTATAACTTTTTGCACCAGAAAATAATCATTTGGAATAAATATGTTTCTCAGCCACCTTCTGGAATGGTTCATGTCCTCCTATGTGTTATTTTTACCAGAACTATTGATCTAGACATTCAAAATTAAAAATATATATTTGAGTATAATATGCACATACATTACATATACATATATTTTATTGTGCTAAGAGCATGTATTTTATATATACACATTTTGATTAAAAACTAGAAAATTTAGAAAATACTAAGGAACACAAGTGTGCCCTCCCACTCTCCAGGCATGTTTCTGACTGTTCTTGTTTGGTGTATTAACTGCCTTTGTTCCTTTTCACGGGTTCAGGTATTTTTGTTTGTTCCTTTTTAATATAAGTTCAATTACTTTTGCCTTGAACATTAAGAAGGTAAAAACACCTTATTTTATGATGCCATTACTTAAATAAGACAGGATCTTACAAATTCTCAAATACAAGTAATCTCTGAACTGCTGCCATTTTCCTGTAGTCTGGGGAGCCTGGGCTGTACCTGATTCCCTAGGCACACTCCCCAGCTTCACTGGCCAAGGCTGTTCACTGACCGGAATAAGTTCCCCCCACTCAGCCCCCCCACGGTCCCTGAGTGGCTAAGAGCACAGACAGAGTTGATGCAAATTGTGACTATGCCACTGGCTAGCTCTGTGACCCAGGGCAAATTACTTAACCTCTCTGTGCCGCTACTGGCTCATGGGTAAAGGGGCAATGATAGTAGTGCCTGCCTCCTGCCACTGGCAAAGGGTCCAGCACTTAGATTGCCCCTGACAGTGGTAAGGGCCATGTGCACTTCAGCCAACGCAATCGGTCCTTCTCTCCTCTCCCTCCCCCCTCCTCCCTCCCCCCTCTCCTCCCTCACTCCCCCTCCCCCTCCTCTCCCCCTCCCCCTCCCTCCTCCCTCCCCCTCCCCCTCCTCTCCTCCCTCTCCTCTCCTCCCTCCCTCCCTCCTCTCCTCCCTCCCCCTCCCTCCCCCTCCTCCCTCACTCCTCTCCTCCCTCACTCCCCCCTCCCCCTCCTCTCCCCCCTCCCCCTCCTCTCCCCCTCCTCTCCCCCCTCCCCCTCCTCTCCCCCCTCCCCCTCCCCTCCCCCTCCTCTCCCCCTCCCCCTCCTCTCCACTCCCCCTCCCCCTCCCTCCCCCCCTTCCTCCCCCTTCCTCCCTCGCCCCTCCTCTCTCCTCCCTCCCCCCTCCCCCCACCTCCCCTCCCCCCCCAGTTTTACCGCCCGCCGTCCTGTCACCGCCCCTCACCAGGCTCCGCCCTTCCTCGGTGCCCCCAAGGGCCTAGCCTGTGCCCTCCCCCCGCCCACGCACGGGAGCATCAGCCCGCACCCCAAGCTCGCGGAGGCCTGTGGGGAACGCGCCCCGACGACCCCCTGCCCTCGGCGTCGGCCGCGGGGAGGTCCAGCCCAGGCCCTCGCTGTGCGGCCGGGGGCCCTCGGAGGAACCCCACGTTGTTGCTCCTCGTGGTCTCCGCCTGTTGCCCATCGAAACCCCAGAAGCACTGGTCTGTGTGAAAACGCTGCTCCTTACCACCAGCTACTATCCCTGCTTCCTTGTCCTGTGACACAGGCGTCCTTTCAAACATGCGGGGCGCTGATTTTGTCACATTTAGTATATGATTTCACCAGGTTTTGTTGAACACACACCATCTAATGCTCGTGCAACATGCTGCCAATATTATTTTGTTTCTCTTAATTAGAAGGAATATCTGCTGCTTCCACGACTTATCGGCAAGGCCAAGACCCGGGACACATAGGACTTCCGAGTTTCCAAGGCCTGAAGAAGAGGTCTGAGGTGAGGGATACAACCCCAAAATATGAAAAGAAAACTGCAATACTAAATTTAATAAATGTTCAAGTACATGTCTATAGAACATATAATGTCCATTAGTCAAATACAACTTAATTTTTAGATCATAACATATAAATTATAATTAATGTAAAAGTTTTACAAATAGAAGTGTAAATATTTATCACAGGAGTAAGAGTACCTTGGACCTTCAAAGCTCTTAAACTGGCTTCATCCATCCCTCACAATCAGTATCATTTTCTGGATACAAGGAAATAATTAGAATTTTTTGGTTTTTGATAACTGGAAGAAAGGAGATTAAAGAGTATGGAGATAAATTGTTGGAAAGGCATCATCTGAGAGAGGCTTACAGAGCTGTGAATGTTGAAAGAGGAAAGGGAGGAGCCAGTTGGCACAGGACACCTTGGAGAAAAATGGGGGGGAGGTGAGGTCTTGGATCAGTCATTTCCCCTCAGGGGCCAGCAGGGGGCCACTGGCCAAGGACAGCTCGTGTGTGTGTGTGTGTGTGTGTGTGTGTGTGTGTGTGTGTGTGTGTGTGTGTGTCAGGCGAAGAAGGGCTAGGGGGGCCTTTGGGTGAATTACAGGATAGAGAAGCAGTTACACCCAGATATTTCTGTGTACTGGGTGTTTCAGAGTCAAATTTTTGTTAACTCGTGGAATACTTGTATACTGTGGGGATTCACAGATGGCTTTTAAGGTTGGGTAATTTTGTAATTAATGAGGTACATGGATCCGGATGACATACTCATATCAACGTTGGAGAAATGAAGCGGGAAACAGGGCAGAGGCTCAGGCGGTGCATAGTGGGGGTGCAGGCTGCGTGTGGGACGGGCGAGGGAGGACCGAGGCCCAGCAAGACCCAGAGCTGAGTCAGCCAGCGAGCCGTCAGGTCTGACCAGGGATCAATGCCGGGATCAGCACCTTCTGTCAGGCCTCAGCCTGGGCTAAAAGAAAGGGATGAGAAAGAGCCACGAGGAAGCCAGGACGCACCTGTGCGATGCAGGTTAGAGCAGGACCTCTGCCCTGCAGGCTGGCCGTGGGAAACCGTAGGCCGCGCAGACCAGCCTAACACAGAATTGCCCCCGCAGCTGCAGATTTAACTCACGGAACTGGAACTAGTCCTAGGTGAGATTGTAAGGTGGTTAGATTTCCTTTTTTATTCTTTTTCCCACTTCTTGCTACTCTTCCCCCAATGTGAGCACATGGGCTTTACCCCCTTATGAAAATCTGTAAAGGAAGTACTTGAATACCAGTCAGGGAGGCCTTATTCTCATGTAAGTGTATTAGCTCTTCCAAGAATATCCACATAGGGCCCTACACTTCTGTGCTCAAGAGGGTCCTGAAAATCATATATTCTAAAATTAAAAGATATAACAAAATAACCTATCTCGGTCACCCCTGCAGAATTCCTGATGAGAGTCACGTGGTCCACCTGGACCACCGTCCTTACAGTGCTCACTGCAGCAGCCACAGTTCCCCGTCAGGGCAGGTGGTCTACACAGGTTATTTTATTTCCTCTTCATAATAACCCTCTGCAGTAAGCATGATTACCACCATTTTCTGGAAACAGATGCTAATGCTCAGAGAAATTACAATGCCTGCCCAAGGCCATACGACTAGTAAGTAGAAAAACCACTTACTCTATGAACTCAGGGTCAGATGTTGGAACAAGATCTCCCTCAAACCATGTTCTTTCCACTTCCCAAGCTGTCCCTTGGTGGGCAGGAGTACAGCTCCAAGACCCACCTGGCATTTGTTCAATCAAATGCCAATCTAGGTGTTGATGTGAAGGGATTTCACTGATGTAATTAAGGCCCCAAGTTAGTTGACCCTGAAACAGAGATAACCTGGGTGGGCTTCCTAATCACATGAGCCTTTAAAGCAGAGAGTCTTCTCCAGCTGGTGGCAGAAGAGAGCACCTGAGTGTCAAAGCGTAGAGATGGTCTCCCACTGGCCCCAAAAGGGCAGCTGTCGTGCTGTGGAGAGGGCCTGCAGCAGGGGACCACAGGGAGCCAATGGTCAGCAGCCAGCAAGCAAACTGCAGACCCACGGCAGGGGAACCGGGTTGTGCCAACTGCCTGAGGCGCGTGGACAGGCCCTGCACCCGGATGAGGCAGCTCGGACGGACAGATAACTCGCCACATCACATCCCTGACCATGGAAACTGGGATAGTTGCGAGGTTTAAATCCACTGAGTGCATGTGACCTGTTACGCAGGATAGAAAGCTACACCAGCCCGCCACCTCCTCCTCGCTGAGCGGCTTTGGTCAGCTCCCAGAAGCAGATCTGAGACAGGACTGAGTGGAGGCTTGTCGGGGGCGGGTCCCAGGAAGCAGCAGGAGGGGGTGGGGAACAGGTGGGAGAGGGAGGAAGCCGCAGGCTGCACAGGCGAGGGGCTGCTGCTGTGGGCACGGGGCTCCGCCGGTGGGGCTGCAGGACCCGTCCTCCTGGAAGCCGGGGAGCTGCCTGTTTAGCCTGCGCCTGTCCTTGAGCGGTCCTCCCATCAAAGGGCAGGGGTTCTGGGAAGAATGTCAAGGAACACGGGCAGGTCCAACAGTGTCCGCTGCAGTACGTTTATTCGGATCGCTCCACGTCCACGGGCACGTGCCCTTCAGCCCCCTGGCTCCGTGGCTGCTGCTGTCTGCCCTCCCCTTACTTCTGAGATACCTGCCCCGCTAAACGTTTCCAGCCCTTCCTGGACCACCCCTCACGTCTCCCCACAAAACAAGAGTCTGAGTCAGTTATAATCTAGGGAGGCACCGGATTCAGAACTAGTCAGGCTGTACTTTTTTCTTGCTTTTTAAAAGTATTTCTTTTCTTTTTAACCCTCACCCTGGGATATTTTTTCCAGTATTTTTTCAGAGAGAGTGGGAAAGAGAGAGAAACATTGATGTGAGAGAGACACATTGACTGGCTGTCTCCCACACACACCCCAACCAGGGCCAAGCCTGCAACCAAGGTGTGTGCCCTTGGCTGGAATCGAACCCAGGACCCTTCCAACTGTGGGCCGACACTCTAACCACTGAGCCAAACCAGCCAGGGCAAAAATATTTTTTATTTTTCAGCTACAGTTGACAGACAATATTATATCAGTCTCAGGGTACAACATAATGATCAGACAGTTGTATAACTTATGAAGTGACCCCCCACTAAGTCTGGTACTCACCTGACACCACACATATTAGAGTGTCATTGACTATGTTTCCTGTGCTGCACTTGACATCCCGTGACTATTTTATAACTGCCAATTTGCACTCCTTTTTTTGGTTAATCCTTGCCCAAGGATATTTTTTCCATTGATTTTTAGAGACAGTGGAAGGGAGGGTGGGGCAGGGAGCGAGAGAGAGAAACATCCAAGTGGGAGAGACATCCATTGGTTGCCTCCTGCACACACCTGGACCGGGGCCGGGGATCAAACCTGCAACCCAGGTACATGCCCTTGGGCAGAAATCGAACCCAGAGCTCTTCCGTGTGGCTCTAACCATTGAGCGCACCGGCCAGGGCCACTCTGTACTTCTCCCATGGCTGGGTTGTTCTGGGTTAAGAGCGGCATGGAACGCAGCTCTGACCACAGCTGTTTCTGGGCAGCCTCATTGTACTGGTGACATGGGGAGCTGTCCTGGGCCTTTGTGGAGCTGCAAAGGGGTCAGACAGGTGGTGCCGTCTGCGCCTTTCACAGCGGAAGTCATCACAGAGAATTCCAGCATGTGAGGCAAAAGTACCTAAGAGCAGGGGAGTGTTTCGACTCTAAAGGAGGTAATGAGCGTGTCTAGTCACGGCAAACACGCAGGGGCCTTGGGGACTGCCGTGTATTTTTTAGCAGTTGACATTTAACATGAATGCAAGAAGCATTTCTCTGTCATCTGTATGTTCCTAGTACAGTGCATCTGCCGCAGTGTGGGAAGCAGGGTTCCCAGAGAAGCAAGAATCATTCCGTAATCACCAGCAGCTTCGTTGTAGTACACGTTGATCCTCTCCAGCTGCAAGTCGCTGTCTCCATGGTAACTGCCGGTGGGGTCGATCCCATGCTCATCGCTGATGACCTCCCAGAACTGGAAATTGAAAGAACACATGATGGCCTAGCCTCCTAAATTCAGTCAGGGCGGCCCTCTTCTCCCCTGGTGTCCTTGGAGCAGCAGCCATTGTGGCCAGCCGGTTAAGGAGTCCCCCCCAGACAGACCAGAGAGCTGTGCACCCCTGTTCCTCCAGCAGAGGCTGCTGAGGGGCCTGGGAATCGGCAGAGCATCGGCCGCAGGATGCTGACAGACTGGAGAGCTGGGAGGGGCCCCGAGGACGAGGGTGGGCACAGCAGCTCTCGGGGGGGCTGGGAGGCTGGCACCCCAGGCAGGGCTGATGTCGCAGCATCCCAGCTGACGGAGGGGTCCTCGCAGGACCCACACCCGGTTGGGTCCCACCCCGTGGCTGCCTTGGGAGTGTCTCCTGGCACAGACCCACCCCGCCCTCCCAGCAGCGCAGCTTTATGCCCCTGACACCCACACTGGCCCCTGGCCACTGCGCTCAGCGGGGGATGGGTGGGGAAGGGCAGGCAGGAGCCTGGGGCAGCACCGGGGCAGTGGGTGCAGCTGGCCCGGGGAGGGTGCCGGCTCCTTTGTGAACTGGCAGCAGGAAAGGGGCGGGAGACGGCGGGCAGCGCGCGGCTCTGACAGACCTGTCCTTGCTCAGGCGCGGCCCACCCCCACCCCAGCCTCCTGCCTCGCCCGCCGCAGAGGCCCCTGCAGCCCCACGGGGCCTGCTGCCTGGGCGCCGGGGAGCCAGGCCGGCGCTGGGTGCAAAGCGGCACATCTAAGGGGTGCTCTAAGGAGAGTTTCTAGCATCTCATCTACGGGACTCTACTGTCAAATAAAAACATATCTGGACTTAGATATGGAGGAACTTTAATCGAAAGACTGTTGCAATGGGGAGAATGCTCTCATCTCAGACACCTGAAAGCACCTAAAACCACACGGAATAGGCTTTTCTCTGGGGTGTGGAGGCTGGAGCAGGACCAGCGGGAGCTTTGTGGGTGTGGAGGGGTCGAGGGTGGGGAAACAGGCACTAAGTCAGGTTGCTGCAACAGGAATGTTTTTCTCTGTCGTCAGCAGCTTCTCAGCGTGAAGTGTTAAGGGGCCCAGTGTTCACCTGTGAGCTTGTTCAAACTTGGGCCAAACCAAAAGTCCTGGTTTGTGGGGGGATGCCTGACCGATGGGTGAAGCGAAGTGGAGGACAGAGAGGGTGGGACTGTGAACAGCCGGTCATCGCCCTGTTGTTTCATACTGACAGTTGCTGTTAAATCCCACCGGGGTGGAAGGGGAGCCGTGGGGAGGCTGACCGGTTCAGTCGACAGCAGGGGGCTGGCTTCCACATCCCGCGGGCCCTGAAGAGCTAGCCGCTCTCATCTGCCCAGCCCGCCCCTGGACTGGCAGGTGTAGCGGGATCGGGAGAGCAGGGATTCCACCAGAGGGAAACTTAGGAGCGGGGTGTAAAAGGATTTTTATTTAGGGTTGGACAGAGCGGCGAAGCCACGCTCTGAAGTGTGAAGGGAGTGAGTTTAGAAGGCCGGGAGCGGCCGGGCCTGAGGCACACTGAGATGGCAGTTGGGAGGACAGTGGCGATTGGATCGCCTTCCGGGTTGGGGTGGATATTTTTGCTGTTGGCACAGACATTTATGGGAACACTCATAGCTGTTCCTTCTGCCACTGCACAGGGCTCCCTTGGGAAGCCAGGGCCAGGTCCGACGTCAGACTGTTTGCTGGACTTCCTGCGGTTCTCTGGCGATGATGCTGGTGTTTTGGTAAGATTGTCCATGCTCTGGCCATTGTCTGAAGCAGAGCATGGAAAATGGGGGATTCTGGCAGACTTTCTGAGTGGCCCACCCAGCAGCAGTGCCAGGCACGAAGATGGTCCATAAGTGATCTGCTGCAGCAGCCCAGCCTTCGAGAGCCTTCCCGCCTCTTAGCTTCTTGTTCCAAGGCCTCTTGAGAGCCTCTTTCTGTGTCTGGGGTTCTGCACCTAGTCCTGCAAATGTAATATGCTTTTGTAGACCTTTTGGGTCATCTAGGACCTGGTGAACTGAAATCAGAGGTAATAGTATAGTTATGGTGATAAAGGAAGGCAGTCTTGTTAAAGATTTGATATGAGTTAATGAGATTTTTTAAAGAACAGGATCTGTTTCAACTGTAGGCATGCTTTTCCCTTTTTTGGCTGTGCCCCTCCCCAAGGGAGATGGGTGTAGAACCAAAAGGTCATATGCACCCAAAGCTTGCACCCCTCCAAACCCACTTTTTTTAAAAATTGATTTCAGAGAGAAGAAGGAAGAGGGAGAGAGAGAAAAACATCAATGATAAGGGTCATCGATTGGCTGCCTCCTGCACTCCCCCTGCTGGGAATTGTGTCCGAAACCCAGGCATGTGCCCTGACCAGGAATCAAACCGCAACCTCCTGGATCCTAGGTTGATGCTCAACCACTGAGCCACACCTGCTGGGCCAAGCCCACTTCTAATGCATGTATAACCCACTCCACCTGAGTAACCCTAAAGGCAGGCCATGCCTGTGCATACCTCTAGAGCCAAGGGAAGACTGCGTGTGGAGAGGGGGTGATGGAGTTTGGATGGGGGGCTGGCACATCCACAAACATGCACCCAAAGCACAATAAAAACTCTGAACACTGAGCTCAGGCGAGCTTCCCCAGTGGCAACACTCCATGCTTATTGTCAAACATCCGTCCAGGTAAAGTCAGCTGTCCTGACTCCACAGAGGATGACGGAAATTCTGTGTGCGGTGTTCCTCTGGACTTTGCCCTGGGTGCTCCTGGCTGATTTGAATTTGTATCCTTTCCCATTAAATAGGAAAAAAGGAAGGAAGGAAGGAAGGAAGGAAGGAAGGAAGGAAGGAAGGAAGGAAGGAAGGAGGAAGGGAGGAAGGAGGAAGGAAGGAGGAAGGAAAGAAGGAAGGAGGAAGGGAGGAAGGAAGGAGGAAGGAAGGAGGAAGGAAAGAAGGAAGGAGGAAGGGAGGAAGGAGGAAGGAAGGAAGAAAAGGGAAGGAAGGAAGGAAGGAAGGAAGGAAGGAAGGAAGGAAGGAAGGAAGGAAGGAAGGAAGGAGAAAGGAAAAGAAAGGAAGGAAGGAAACTATAGCTGTGAGTTTATCTTCAGGAAGTTCTGTGAGTCTGCCCAACGGGTTATCAAGTCCAGGGTGACATTCAGGACCCTTGGCCTTGCAGTTGGTGTCGGGAATAAGAATGATCTTGGAGACTGTTCCCTCTAACTTGACAGTTGCCCAAATACTTCACGGTTGCGTCAGAAGTGGGATTCTCTGGCTCGACCCTGACTCACAGAAACATATGGTTCAGGGAAAGGAAGCATGAAAGGCAGAGGCCGGGGAGCCCTTGGTTTGGGGTGGCTAAGATTTGCAAGACAATGAGGAGAAAGACAATGGGGAGAGTCCAGAGACCCATCCAGTAGGCTGGAAACCTTTAGACAGTTATTATTGGGTAAACAAAGTGGGCGTCTCTGGAATAAAGATAAAGGTCTTCCCACAGCACTCTCAGGAGTTGGGTGGACTGATGGGAGCCCCTGCTGCTCCCCCAACATTGAAGGGCTTTAAACAAATCTGCTTGCTTTATTTACCTGAGTTTGGACAAATTTTAAAAGCTGGAAGGCAACGGTTACAAAGAGAAACCTGACCTGAAATTGCCAGAGGCGATGGTCCCACAATCTAATCAAAATAAGGGTTACAGGTTTAAGAGAGGGATGAGAGGAAATAAGCTGGTGGTGTAGGTAACAGCTGCACCCGCCACCTCCCGCAACCAAATCAACATTACAACTAAAATTCAGAACCACCATCGCTCAGAACCTCCTGAGATCTGGCTGAACAGAAGCCCTACAATCAGGGAGCTGAAGAAGCACCGAGACCGTAGGAGGGGCAGAGACGCGGGAGGATCGGAACTGGATCTCGGAGAAGCAGCTGCGGGCACACCTGGTGCCACGGGATAAACCTGGGAGGGAATCTCGGTGGTGGAGGTTTCCCAGAGGAGTGAGGGGTTCCAGCCCACATCAGGCCCCCCAGCCCAGGGCTCCAGGGCCGGGAAGAGAAGTCCCACAACGTTGGGCTGTGAAAACCAGCTGGGACTATCACTGAGGGTCATGGAGGGTCCGGGAACCCCACGCTTTCCTCTTAAAGGGCCCATGCACGGACTCACTCAGACGTGCTCCCTCTGAGCCCCAGCGCTGGGCAGCAGCTTAAAAGGACCTGGGACACTTCGGGAGGAACTAACCTGCCTGAAATCAGGTCAACAGGTGGAGGAGCAGCTTTCTCCCAGGCAGAAGGGCTTGCAGAGGCCATGGCTCCTTTGGCGAGCCCTCCCCCCACACAGCCAGGAGGCAGGTGCCATATTTGAATCGCCAGCACCTGACTCATACCTTTGGCCCCACCCTGTGATTCCTGGAGGCCCCGATCCTCCCCACCTGCAGGCTCATCCTGGCCATTTCCAGGGGCTTTTCTGTGCAAGTGGCCTCTCCAGCCTTATGCTTAGGACTTTCCTATAATCACTGAAACAAGCAGCAGCATGCGACATATGGCTTGATAAGGGGCCCCAGCCTGGCACTAGTGGCAGTCTGCATTGGTTCATAGCTTGGCCTGTCCTGGACAATGACAAGCCCAGCACAAGTAGCAGCCAACTATGGTTTGCTGTGTAGCTCATGCTGGGTGGCCCTGGGCAAGGCACTGGCACAGGCTGACTTTGCACCTCCCAGGAGGCCCCAGAGACAGCGCACCTGGTGGTCAGACTCGACCATACTGGATTACAACCCTACCACATCCACAAGTGACACACTCAAGGGGCACACTTGGTGAACACCAAAGCTCCACTGAAGTAAATCCTGCTCCATAGGGGTGTCTCCAGCATAGCAGCTCTCTGACTGTAGTTGCAGCTGGTCCTCACAGCTGATTGGCCTGGGGGTCAATTCCTCCCAGTGACACCAACAGCAACCAAGGCTCAACTACAACAAGACAGGGCACACAGCCCACAGAGGGGAGCACCTAGAAAACCCAGCTCAGGTGACTGGGGAGGCTGAGCCACTGGACCCTACAGGACACCTACTACACAAAGCCACTCTACAAATCCCAGGAGACATAGCAGCTCTATCTAATACATAGAAACAAACACCTGGAAGCAGCCAAAATGTGGAGGCAAAGAAACATGTCACAAAGGAAAGAACAGAAGAAATCTCTAGAAGAGGAACTAAATGAAATAGATCCAAGCAAGCTAACAGATACAGAGTTCAGAATTTTGTTTATAAGGATGTTTAACCATATTAGTAAGAGTTTTAAGAAAATAACTGAGAAAATCAATGACATAATAAAGTACCAATTTGAAATGAAGGCTACACGAACTGAAATGAATAATTTACAGGGAATCAACAGTAGAGTAGAGGATGCTGAGAATCAAATCAGCAATTTGGAACATGAGGAAACGAAAAACACCCAACCAAAGAGCAAAAAGAAAAAAGAATCCAGAAATATGAAGATAGTATAAGGAGCCTCTGGGACAACTTCAAGAGGTCCAACATTCATATTATTGTGATCACAGAAGGAGAAGAAAGAAAGCAAGAAATTGAAAAACTATTTGAAAAATGACAGAAAACTTCCCCTACCTGGGGAAAGAAAGAGACTTACAAGTCCAGGAAGCACAGAGTGTCCCCAAACAAGAGAAACCCAAAGAGGCCCACAGCAAGGCGCATCGTAATTAAAACGCCAAAGGTTAAAGACAAAGAGAGAATCTTAAAAGCAGCAAGAGAAAAGCAATTAGTTACCTACAAGGGAGCACCCATATGACTGTCAGCTGATTTCTCAGTTTCTGCAGAAACTTTGCAGGCCAGAAGGGAGTGGCAAATAATATTCAAAGTGATGAAAAACATGGAACTACAACCAAGATTGCTCTACCCAGCAAAGCCATTATTTAGAACTGAAGGTCAGATAAAGAGCTTCCCAGACAAGAAAAAGCTAAAGGAGCTCATCACCACCAGACCAGAACTACAGGAAATGTTGAAGGGTCTTCTTTAACAAGAAGCTAATGAACAAAAGAATCTGATGAACTAAATAAATCCAGAGACATTGATGCATGTAACAGACGATCATATTTCAGAGGAAAGAGGGAAGGGAGGTGGAGGGTGGGAAGAGATTAGCCAAAGAAGTTATATGCATAACCCATGGACACAGTCAATAACGGGGTGAAGACCTGGGGAGGGCAGTGGGAGCAAGGTGGAGGGGGTCAATGGGGGGGGGGGGGGAATGGGACACCTATAATACTTTCAACAATAAAGATTAATTTTTTTTAAAAAAGGGGTTACAAAAGGGTCTTGGTCTCTTGGCCTGACCCCCAGGGGCATGGACACAGGAGTGGGAAGGATAATCAGGGGTGAAGAAGAGAGATTTCTGGGGGGCCCTAACATGGGAGCCCAATGAGCCAACAGGCCAACCTTTTGTTGACATAAGAAATATCCAAACCTGAAAGAATTTTTATGAGTTCATTTGAGCCAAACTGACAGAAATTGTTGGGAAGCAAAACCTCAATGGATTGAGAAAATCTTCCAGAGGATGTCAATTTTACCACTTATGTTATACATCAGAATCAAAGGGGAAGCCATAAGGGGGTTACATGAAATCCATCAGTGATAGATTAGGGAGGTGGGAGAAAGAAGATGGGGGAAATCTCTGGGGTTGGGAAAAAGTAAAACAAACAGACCGTAATTTTACTCTGGTGGGTACAGGATTATTCACATTTTCCGCACATAGAGGTGGTGTGCAGGGACCAAGGTAACAATGAGGGGCTCTGTGGCCTGGGGTTTGGTGGGAGGTGTGTCCGGAGGGGTCTGGAAAGAGGAGATTACACTGATATTCCAAAGGTATGTTATTGTAGATGCAAAAAGACAATGGACAGGCTCAGTTAAGGTAAAGACTGACCTTCGTCAGGGAAGGTGCCAGCCTAGGGCATGACTACCTGTCACGAATCACTTTTACTTAGGAAGTTTTCATTTCAGACCACCCTTTGCCTTACTTTAGGTCCCTGAGTTTGCAAGGCCACCGCGCAGGCCGCGAGCTTGTCATGGTTGGTATGTGGCCCCCTTTGGCCCCCAGCTTGTTGGTGATGTCCCCACAGGGCCCACACTGCACTGAAAGGACTGAGATAGTTGGGATTAAGGTGAAGGTTGGATGAAACTGAAATGTTTGACCTGACATGGGGGTGACCCTGTCCTGCGTGTGTCAGGGATGGCCATGTGTCCAACTGGGGACCCTCCCTAGTCCAGCGCTATAAAGCAGGAGGCGCCAGCCCCCAGCCCGCTGAACGCGTAGGTGGGGCGGCCTGAGCCCACGCAGGTGCGAGGCTGAGGAGGGTGCCACGCACAGGTGCCCGCAACACCCCTGTGGGGTGCAGACGGGGCTCATGGCAAAGGCTGCGGGGTCTGGTGAGGACACGGAACCGCTCAGATTACTTGGAACCGCCAGCCAGACACCTCTGCACCCACCTTGCGGGTGTGGGCCTGGGCCTGGGCGTGGGCCTGGACGTGGGCCTGGGCGTGGGCCTGGGCGTGGGCCTGGGCCTGGGCCTGGGCGTGGGCGTGGGCGTGGGCCTGGGCGTGGGCGTTGGCCTGGGCCTGGGCGTGGGCCTGGGCGTGGGCGTGGGCCTGGGCCTGGGCGTGCGCCTGGGCCTGGGCGTGGGCCTGGGCGTGGGCGTGGGCCTGGGCGTGGGCTTGGGCGTGGGCGTGGGCGTGGGCCTGGGCGTGGGCCTGGGCGTGGGCGTGGGCCTGGGCGTGGGCGTGGGCCTGGGCGTGGGCCTGGGCGTGGGCCTGGGCGTGGGCGTGGGCCTGGGCGTGGGCCTGGGCGTGGGCCTGGGCGTGGGCCTGGGCCTGGGCGTGGGCCTGGGCGTGGGCGTGGGCCTGGGCAGCCGGACAGGGCGCCCGAGCAAAGGAGGCGAGCGGCACAACTGTGCGGAGCCGGGAACCGCGCGGAGACGGCCGAGAGCCTGCTGCGCTCAGGTGCGCGGGACCCTGCGCCCGGTGAGCAAAGGCGGGGGGGGGGGGGGAGGGGGGGGGGGGGGGGGGACCGGCGGCGCCGTTAGCGCAGGGCCGGGCGGGGCGGGGGCGGGGGGGGGGGGGCGCGGGGCGGGGCGGGGGCGGGGGGGGGGGGCGCGGGGCGGGGCGGGGGCGGGGGGGGGCGCGGGGCGGGGCGGGGGCGGGGGGGGGCGCGGGGCGGGGCGGGGCCGGGGGGGGGGCGCGGGGCGGGGCGGGGGCGGGGGGGGGCGCGGGGCGGGGCGGGGCCGGGGGGGGGCGCGGGGCGGGGCGGGGCCGGGGGGGGGGCGCGGGGCGGGGCCGGGGGGGCGGGGCGGGGCGGGGGCGAGGCCGCCGGGCGGGAGGCGGGCTCCCCGCGGGCGGCGGGCCTCGGGGCTCTCGCTGGGCGCCCCCTGGGCTTGTCCCTGAGCAGGGTGGGGCCTTGTCCTGCCGGCGGGGCTGCGGGCATGGCGGGGCCTCAGCCCCTCTGCTGAACTCGTAGAGAAGCGGGGATGTGGTCACACAAGCCCACAGCTCAGGGGGACCTAGGCGGGCTTACAGGCCATCTCAGCGAAGTCATGGATTCTCAGTAAGTTAGTCTGTGCTAGGCTACCTGCAAGTCAGTCTATAGATATAATATATATATAAATATATATAGTGTCCCCAAAAAAGCACACACACACTTTGAATAATTGCAAAGGCAGTGTTTACTAAAATACATTTCCTTCTCCAAACTGAGCTATCAGGTGGAAAGTGTGTGCAGATTTGGGGAGGACACCTGTATATGTTAGGTTACAGACTTCTGTTTGAAAATTCCAGAAATTTCCCACGTGAAAGGCAATTACTAGCCAGTTATGGACCTTAACTGAAACTGCCCCTCTGACTGAAGGACACGGTGTAATCCCAGCCCGGAGCGCCGGGCGATGTGAGAGGGGAGTCCGGCTGGGAGGGGAGCTCTGAGTTCCCCAAGGGCATGGAAATGGTCTGCAGAGGAAACGGCGCGAGGGGAGGGGCGAGGAGGGCGCAGGGAGCCTCCTTCCCCAGGGCTGACCCTGGACCCCAGGTTCGGCTGACCCGGGGCGGTTGGGCGGTGACCTCTGTTGTCCAAGGAGAGCGGCTCGGCTGCGGGTGGCGGTTTCAAGGGAACAGACGGCACCCTCTTTGGACGGCTGCCCCTCTGCTGCCAAGCGGGGCAGATGCCAGGGGCCCCAGAGCCTACTTGTGAGTCTTAGTGGTGACAGATGCTGACCCTGAATAGGGTTTCCCACCCCTGGTGGTGGAGGCCAACCTTCCAAATACTACAAAGGGACTGAAACAAAATGTCTTGTACCTGTTTGGACCACAGAGTCACATTTCTTCAGATCAAGGGACACTCACCCTGAGAAACAGCCCGGCAGACCATTGCCGCAGGGGCTGCTTCTACACAAGGGGCCCGCTCGCACCTTCACACCTTCAAATCATCCCCACATCACCCCAACTTCCTTCCTGCCTGATGCGGTTGTTCCAGGACCAGGGCAACAACCACAGGTGCAGGTCGCAGGAATGATCCCTAAGCAAGAAACTGTCCCTGTACTTTTAAATCTTTATGTCAGAATTCATAAGGGCCTGATGGAGCGGGCTGTGCCTTCATCTCATCTGGCAAAATTGGGTTAACAAGCGAACGGAGCTGCATTTCGTGGTGGTCAAGGCAGCCCACTAGTTCAGCACCTGTGTAGCCCCAGCCTGTGGAAGTGGAAGTGGACTGAGGGGTGGCACTTGCTGGACTAGTGTTGCTGCTGACTTCTAGGCAGCATAGTGGCCAAAGCTAAATTCTTTCCAAAAAAAGTGCAAAAGTTTGGTAAAAATAAAATGATAAATGTGGGTAAGGAGGAATGGTAGCTAAGGATAAAGGAATGAATAAATTATGCAATGAGGAAAAGCAAATATTCATATCAGTGTCTCGAGAAAGACTCAGATTGAGATATGATCCGGTCTCTTAGCCCAATTGTACCAGACGCCTGAGGGGCGGAGTCACATGTTGCTAAGACCGCACCTGCTTTCGGAACCTGACCAGGTCTAATGGAAACCTGCAGAACTGAGCTGCGTCACTCAGGCCTCATCACGGGATGTGGTGATGACTGGACTGTTAGTGGCTCACTGGGGCTCTGGTACTGAGGCAGTGTGTTGTGACTCTCACTTGCCAGATGCCATACCATGATATGGTGCAGCACCGGCCTTGCTGGTCAGATTCAAGCACCTGTGTGCACAGTCTTATAAGACTGATATTGATAATCAAATATATTGAGTTAAAGTCTCCTCAATATGTAATAGTACTCTCCAGGTCCCTACGTGTGTTTCAAGGATAAGAGATCCTTCTTTACAGCTGTGTAGTATTCCATGGTGTGAATGTCCCACAGCTTTTTACCCACTCATCTACTGATGGGCACCTGGGCTGTTTCCAGATCTCAGCTATTGTAAACTGTGCTGCTATGAACATAGGGGTGCATAAGTTCTTTCTAATTGGTGTTTTGGGTTCCTTAGGATATATTCATAGAAGTGGGATCACTGGGTCAAACGGCAGCTCCATTTTTAATTTTTTGAGGACCCTCCATACTGCTTTCCACAGTGGCTGCCCCAGTCTGCATTCCCACCAGCAGGGTACCAGGTTCCCCTTTCTCCACACCCTCAGCAGCACTTGTCATTTGTTGATGGAGCCATTCTGACAGGTGTGAAGTGACACCTCATTGTGGTTTTAATTTCCATCTCTCTGATGATTAGTGACTGAGCATTTTGTCATGTTTCTTGGATATTTGTATTTTCATTTTGGAGAAGTGTCTGTTTAGGTCCTCTCCCCATTTTTTAATTGGATTGTTTGTCTTCCTTTGTTGAGTCCTATGACTACTTTATATATTTTAGAAATTAACCTGGAGATTATTATACTAAGTGAAATAAGCAGTCAGAGAAAGACAAGTATCACATGATCTCACGCATATGTGGAATCTAATGAACAAAATAAACTGATGAACAGAATAGATCCAGAGACATGGATGCATGGAACAGACTGACGTATATCAGAGGGAAGGGGGTGGGGGTGAGAGAGACTAATCAAAGAACTTAGATGCATAAACCATGGACACAGACAATAGTGTGGAGAAGGCCTGGGGGGTGGAAGCGGGAGGTGAGGGTCAATGGGGGAAAAAAGGGGACATCAGTAACACTTTCAACAATAAAGATTTAAAAAGATGTAATAAAATGACTGGTGTGGGGAAGAACTGGGCTTAGCTAACCATCAGCTCATATTTATGCTAAATAGTTCTGTGCACGTTTATTTAAGGTACAAATAACAGCAGATCAGGGAGGGCAAAAAGTCAATTAGTTCAAAAGTATGACATATATGTAACAGCTTTATAGGATGGATTGCTTAGCATTTCCTATTGCTCTCTGAGCCTATCGAATACATGCTACATTACACAGAGATGCCCACGCAGAGATGATTGTTTTGCTTTAACAGAGTCTTGGCTAAAGGCCAGGGGTGGCCTGTGTACTGAATAATAATCTTACCCAAAGATAGCCTGGCCCCTGCCCATGGTTCCTGGGAGGTGACTTTTAGGACCCTGGAATGTCCTGCCTAATGGAAGTCTTTGTTTGCCTGGGGCTTTGCTTACCAGCTAGGCTATCAATGTGATTGAGGGCGGGACCCTGGGCCACCTGGTACCAGTTCACATCTCCCAGGAACAGAGACTAAAGGGGTCAGCTCGGCCTGCAGCTGGGCTGGAGTCTACAGGTTGGCTATGAGGCGATAGGTGGTCCAGCCGCAGTAGCACTCTGGACACCAGAGGCTCAGGTGAGCTTGCTCAGTTGGCAGGCCTCTGTGCTTGTTACACACTGATGCTGGGAGTTAACAGTGTCTGTTACTCCATGGAGAGAGGATGACTAGAACCTCTATATTTGGACCCCTCAGGCCTCTTCCCTATGTGTCTCTTCCCCTGGTTGACTTTAATCTGCATTCTTTCCCCATAATAAACCATAACCATAAGTGTAACAGCTTTCAGTGAGTCTGTGAGTCCTTCTGGAAAGTCATTGAAACCGAGGATGGTTTGCAAACCCCTCAGACTTGCACATGTCAGAAGTGAAGGCAGGATTCTACATGGAGACATTGTTCCCTCTGAACTTCATGGTTGGCCCTAATTTATTCAGGGGATTACGTAAATATTTTCATGCTAAATGCTGAAACCTCCAGGCTTCTACTCAGCTCTAATAAGGAATGCTGGCAGCCAGGCCTAAGAGGAGGAATATCTGGGGTATGTGATCATTTCAAGGAGAAAGATGTAATAACGATTCTATCTGCTATCTTTTGCAACCTAACAAATTAACCCAAAATTTAGTGGATTGAGACAAAGCACTTATTATCAATCACATGTTTGAGGGCTGGCTGAGCAGCTCTGTTATGGGCCAGTTCCTGTGGGGCTCAGTGTTCTAGGGCAGCTTCACTCACAGGTCTGGCGGTTGGCAGCTGTTGGTCCAGCGAGAGACACATTGTGACGTCCAGCCGTTGGTTAATGTCAACTGAAACAACCGCCATGTGTCTTTCATCGTCCACCAGGTTAACAATGCTTATTCCTTTGGTAGTAAAGGGGTCCCCAGTGACAGGAGAGGGAAAGCCCCAATTCACAAGTGCTTCTCCTATCCTTGCTTGTATCCAATGGCTAGTGTCCATTGACAAAAGCAAATCATGTAGCTAAACCCAGATTACAGAGGTAGAGGGACAGACTTTACCTCTTGATGGACAGAGGGGGAAAATCATGTTCCAAAGAAGCATCTACAGTCACTGTTACCTGGAGACAGAAACAGCAGAGCCGGAAACCTGCAGGGAGGCCAGCAGACTGGAAGCTCAGGCAGGCTTTCTGTGTCGCAGTCTTGAAGGGACTCTTCTCTGGGGAACCTCAGTTTTTGCTCCCAAAGCCCTCACCCGATTGGATGAGGCACATCTGTATCATGAAAGGTCATCTGTTTGAAAGTAAATGATTGTAGATGTTAGTCAAGTCTACAAAGCACCTTCACAGCAACATTGTTTGACCAAATAGTTGGGCTCCACAGCTTAGCCAAGTTGACATATAAAATTTCACCATCACAGAACAAACATTCAGCTATTGTTCAATCTGTACACTGTCTCTGATGGTTCCCCAAGCAAACACCTGGACAGATCACCCGTAGTCACCCAATGGGTCCTGTAGTCAAGAAGCTCCACCCATGGGCTGAGAGGCTCCAATTAGCTTCCTCATGTCTCTCTTAAAAGGAGCACATGACCTATAATTGCCAGCTCTCTGAAGAAGGCCTCTATCATCAAAGACACAGGCTCAAACAAGCAAAGATTTTTTTAAAAGTATGGCCCTGGCTGGGTAGCTCAGTTGGTTAGAGCATCGTCTCGATATGTCAGTTGTAGGGGAGCTCAGGGACGCAATATGACTCCAGCAGTAAAGACGTCTGGGAAATGTTAGCCTCTGTTTAACTTTCTGTAACTGTTTAATCTCTGTAGCCTCAGACTTGGCTGACTACTCAGAAAGCTGGAATGCCACCAAAAATAAACCTCAGGCCCAGGAAGGAGGTTAATGAATGTATAGAGTGTGATAACTGCCTGATGTTGTCTGTTAACTTAGAAATGCACTGTTCTGCCTGGTGGACTATGTGACGGCCCACCCAATGCTTTTACTGTTGACCCTTATAAAAAAGAAACCCTGGCCTGGGAGGGGGTGGATTTCTTCCTGGCGGGCCACTACCTGGAGCAGCTGCTTTTCCGTGGATGTAAGTTTCTCCTAGTAGCTCTTATGAATCTGAATAAGACTACATGTCAGCTCTACAGAATTGATCCTGAATTTAGACTTTGGGGGCTTTCCCCAAATGCCAAGGTTGTAGGTGTGACCCCTGGTCAGGGCACATATAGAAATCAAACAGTGAAGCATAAATAAGTGGGACAACAAATTGATGTCCCTCCCTCCCTCCCTCCCTCCCTCCCTCCCTCCCTCCCTCCCTCCCTCCCTCCCTCCCTCCCTCCCTCCCTCCCTCCTTCCCTCCCTCCCTCCCTCTCCTTTCCTCTCTCTAAAATCAATCAATAAAAAATTTTAAAAAAGAAGCATGCAGGAAATTATGTAAAGGAGACAAAAATGTCCGTTAAAAAATCTCATGAATCTCCTCAGATAAGAGATGATAGTGCATCCATCCATGAAGAACAGAATGATAAAAAATATAAAATTTAAAGAATTAAGAAAATGTTCTTAGAAATTTAAAAATACAAAGGCATAAATGAAAACTTAATTGAGAAGATAAAGACAAGCAAATCTATCAAGTACAGTAAGAAGAGAGAGGGATAGAAAATAGGAGAGAATTTGATAAGAAAATTAGAAGACTAGCCAGAAGTCCAACCTTCAGTGACCAGGAACTCCACAGAGAAAAATGGGGGGGAAACTGGAGAAATATGATCATATAAAAATGTCAAGAAGATGACAGAAAGCGTGAGTTTCCAGATGTAATTCTATACGATGAAGTCCATCACCTCCTTATGCTCTAAATGCGTGATCTAGTTACTTGGAAAACTGTGTTGGATCAAAAGAGGAGACGTAAGTGGATTACACAAAAGCCACGGGTGATAGACTAGGGAGGAGGGAGGAGGCAAAGTGGGGAAACCTCTGGGACTGGATGAAAGTAAAATGACAGACACACACTTCTTTTACGTAGGTGGGTGCAGGATAGTTAACAGCCTGCAGTTACCTCAGTAACAGTGAGGGGATCTGTGGTCTCCACAGAGTGGCGCCTGTGCTTTGAGGGGTCAGAAAAAGGAAAATTACTTTGACATTCCAGAGATATGTTATTGCAGATGCAACAAGACAGCAGGCTCAGTTAGGGTGAAGACTGACCTTTGTCAGGGAAGATACCAGCCTAGGACATGACTACCCACCCTAAACTGCCTTTAGTTAAAAAGCTCTAATTTCAGACCATCCTCTGTGGTTACTTTAGGTCTCCGAGGCCACCACGTAGGTCTTCCCTGAGCTTGTCAGGTTAGCAGGCGGCCCCTTTTTGCCCGCGCTGGTCCGCCCGCGGAGCTGCTGTGCTGCGAGCTGTCTGTGTCCCGCAGCTCGGCCAGGGCTCTAAGGCGGGGAGCGGCCACCTTGTCCAGCACCTGCTGAAGTGAGAGTGTGCGTCCTTCTAATTCTGGGAAGCAGCGTTCAGAGGCCCGTTGTTTCTGCACAGGTTAGTGACCTGTTTTATCAGTAACATGCTGCCATTTTGTCAGCGATACATCCAGCTCCCACCCTCATCTCTCATTTGGTCTGAACCCGAGCACAGCAACAGGGAGTGCTATTCCTGAGCCCTCCACACCCCTGCCATGCAGCTGTGCTCATTCAGAGAGCCTCTAAAACATTAAATTAAAAAATTTCAATTTTAAAAAGCTAATAAATTAGAAGTATTTGTATTTTTAAATGACTTTACAATTTACAAAGATTTATCATCTAACACCACATAATGCATTTTCTTATTAAATATTAAATATCATTTTAGTTACAATTGAATTAACTTCTCATTCATTACCCAAATTTTCAATGTGAGATCTATATCCTATTTATTCAATGGTGACTTAAAAAAAGGGTTTTTTAAAATATGTTTTTATTGATTTCAGAGAGAGGAAGGGAGAGGGCAAGAGAGAGAGAAACATCAATGATGAGAGTCATTGATCAGCTGCCTCCTGCACACCCTCTACTGGGGATAGAGTCTGCAACCCAGGCATGTGCCCTGACCCGGAATCGAACTGTGACCTCCAGGTTCATAGGTCAATGCTCAACCACTGAGCCACGCTGGCCAGGCCAGTGGTGCCTTTTAAGTGCCTTATGCTTGTGAGGTAGGTAAGGAAGAAGGAAGGAAATCCACACCAAGGTCCTCCTGTGCTCTGCAGCCAGCTGAGGGGCTTTGCACATGCACACCCACACTCACATGCACACCCACACTCACATGCACACCCACACTCACATGCACTCGCCCACACTCACATGCATACCCACACTCACATGCACACCCACACTCACATGCACACCCACACTCACATGCACACCCACACTCACATGCACTCACCCACACTCACATGCACTCACCCACACTCACATGCACACCCACACTCACATGCACTCACCCACACTCACATGCACTCACCCACACTCACATGCACACCCACACTCACATGCACACCCACACTCACATGCACTCACCCACACTCACATGCACACCCACACTCACATGCACTCACCCACACTCACATGTACATACCCACACTCACATGCACACCCACACTCACATGCACTCACCCACACTCACATGCACACCCACACTCACATGCACTCACCCACACTCACATGTACATACCCACACTCACATGCACACCCACACTCACATGCACTCACCCACACTCACATGTACATACCCACACTCACATGCACACCCACACTCGCATGCACACCCACACTCGCATGTACATACCCACACTCACATGCACACCCACACTCACATGCACTCACCCACACTCACATGTACATACCCACACTCACATGCACACCCACACTCACATGCACTCACCCACACTCACATGTACATACCCACACTCACATGCACACCCACACTCGCATGCACACCCACACTCGCATGCACACCCACACTCACATGCACACCCACACTCACATGTACATACCCACACTCACATGCACACCCACACTCACATGCACTCACCCACACTCACATGCACTCACCCACACTCACATGTACATACCCACACTCACATGCACTCACCCACACTCACATGCACACCCACACTCACATGCACTCACCCACACTCACATGTACATACCCACACTCACATGCACACCCACACTCGCATGCACACCCACACTCACATGCACACCCACACTCACATGTACATACCCACACTCACATGCACACCCACACTCACATGCACTCACCCACACTCACATGTACATACCCACACTCGCATGCACACCCACACTCGCATGCACACCCACACTCACATGCACACCCACACTCACATGTACATACCCACACTCACATGCGCACCCACACTCACATGCACTCACCCACACTCACATGCACTCACCCACACTCACATGTACATACCCACACTCACATGCACTCACCCACACTCACATGCACACCCACGCTCACATGTACATACCCACACTCACATGTACATACCCACACTCACATGTACATACCCACACTCACACAGGAAGAAACCAGTTAGGATGCAATGCCAGCAAAAAAATCAGCAATTGCTTATCCTGCTGCCTGACAGCACATTTTCCTGGGGTTGCACATCCAAGCTGTTTCCTAGGCAACCAGCACAACCTCCAGCATTGTCTGCAGAAAAGGGAGGAATGGGAGATGCATTTCGTGTCTGCTCCTCCCTGATCTCCTGCATCAGCAGTGCTGCCACCCTTTGTCAGGGCCTCCATGTGGTGGAAACAGGCAGCCTCGAAGCTGGGGTGAGGTGGGGGGTTCTATTTCAAATGAGATATTTCTACTCATTGAAGGACCAGATTCACTGAGAATCTTGCCTGTCAGAGCGTGGAGCCTGTTCCTATTTTTATTCGCCGCTGCCTTTTCCTTTTCTCTCGGCTTTTTGTCCTGCAGCAAGTTCCCGTTACTGGCAGACAGCAGTGAGCACTGCACTCAGCTGAGCCTGTGTCCTCTGGCAGCACCAGGATGTCCTCTGCCAGGTCAAAGGGCCTTACAGAGCCCTCGCCAGTCTCCAGACCTGTGAGGTGCCAGGATAGGGCCCCAGGCTGGCAGTTGTCTGCATCACGTGCCTGTTTGTCCTGCTGCTGAGTCTTGCTCATTGGGTGCCATCCTGTGACGACCGCTTGCAGATGGCCGCTGGGACCTAAGCGTTGGCTCTCCCTGCCCTACTGCAAGAGCAGGTCGAGCTGAGAGAACAGGTGAGTGAGCAGCTTGAGAGTCAAGCAGTCCATTCCCTCCCCACTTTCAACACCTTGATCTTCACATTTCCCTCACTAAGAAGCTAAAATGCACTTCACTTATATGAGACCCTCTCTTCTGCATAAACTTAATGAAATTCAAGCGCACGGTCTTGCTAATGAAAGCCATCTTTCTCGGTTGCATCATGTGCAAGGAACGCGTTGGAAATGCCTATGACCAGTCCTGCTATGTATGATTAACATCTTCCCATTTTAAATATCGATGGGCAATCTAGCATGGCCACAGGTCAGTGCCAAGATGTATCAGCCTAGCTCTGGGTCGCCCGCAGGGATGGGGAACGGTGGGCTCAGCTGCAGGGTGTGGAGGCATCAGCTTCCCCGGTCTGAGCCGGTGGATGAAAGTGCCCGGCACAGTCTAGGACAGGGACAATGCCCAGGTCAGGCTTTCAGTCATGAACAGCAGTGGGCAGGGTGGGGACAGGACTCAGTGCCCAGCCAGCTGAGCCGTCAACTAGTTCCAGTGGGAAGATGGGCTAAATCGATTCACAGTCCCAAGGTCACACAATCTCGAGGTACCGCAGCGGGATATTAAGTGATCCATTGAATCAATGACACACTTCTTGGGTGTGGTAATGACATTGTCCTTAGGAGCTGTGTACTGAGACTTTTAGGGGTGGAGTGTTGTGATGTCTATAATTTACTTTCAAATAACTCAGCAAAAATGTATAATATGCAAGCAAATGTGGCAAAATGGGCAAAACATCGATAACTTAAAATTAGAGGAAGGGTATATAAGGGTTGACGGTGCTATTCTTTCAAGTTGTAGGTTTTAGGTTGTAATTTTAAAATAAGTTTCTTTAAAGAAGAATGCAATGGTCCTGGCTGGTGTGGCTCAGTGGGGAGAGTGTTGGCTTGCTTTGGAAGGGTCCCTGGTTTGGTTCCCAGTCAAGGGCATGTACCTGGGTTGCAGGTGAATCCCCGGCCCCTGTGGGGCTCATGCAGGGGGCAGCCAGTCTATGTGTCTCGCTCACACTGGTGTTTCTCTCTCTCTGCCTCTCTCTCTCTCTCCCCCTCCTTCCCTCCCACTCTCTTTAAAAATCAATGGAAAAAATATCCTCAGGTGCCGCTTAACAATAACAACAAAAAGAGTTCATGATTAGTTCTGAGCTTGAAACATGAAACAGATTTCCTCACAACTGCCTAGGAGGGAGACGGAAGCGCTGTCTGGAGACGAACGGCAGGAGGAGGAGGCGTCCACCATGGGCCGCTTCTGTGGCCCGGAGGAGCTCTCGCAGCCTGCCAGGCGCACCGGCGGCCGCTCTGGCCACGGGCAGGCGACAAAGGAGGGCCTGAGACAGCAAGAGGGTCTACCAGCCGGTGCTGTGCAGCCCGGACGCGGGCCGCGCGGGGAAAGGCGCGTGCATCGTACCAGCTACGTGGCGGGGACAGTGTCTGTCCGGTTATATTTGTAGCCCCACTACCTAGCACCATAAATGTCTGTTGAATAAGTGAGCAAATGAATAAATAAGTAGATGAGAAAAGTGAAATAAAGAGATGTTACAATCCTTGAATTGGACAAAACTAAGGAGTATGCTGATCCGTAACACACTGTCCTTATGACTTATCATGTTTATAAACTAACAATACCCGGCCGCTGGCCAGCACCCTCAGGGGAAATGCCTAGTTAGTGACACAGCCGTGTAAGTGCTTCAGACATCTGCGTAGCGGAGCAGGGACTACTATAGCAGGTGCTTATATAAAAAACAAAGCTAATTTTTGTGCTGGAGTGGAAGGATTTCAATTCGCCTCCTTTGTTCCATATACCATTTTGTTTTTAATAAAAGTACTTTATCAATGGGCATTAACCCTCCAGGAAAGCAAACTGAAATTGTTTAATAGATAAAATAAATAGTACAACCTGGAGAATTACTCATCCATGTGGGATCTAGATTCAAAGAAGCACATGTTGCTTTTATTAGAATATTGGGAAAGAGAAGAGATATTGGAAGTAACAAAATCCTGAATCCCACTGAACCCAATTCCCTGGCCTTGTTTCCAGGAGCAGGCGGGAAGACCCTGGCAGGGAGGGTTCCCATGAAAACGGCGTAAGTTCATTTTGAGCAGCACAGACATAGGAGAGCAGCCCCACTTGAAACAGAGGAGTGCCTCTCTTCGGTGGTCTGCATAATGCTTGACAACCTCTAAATCAACTCACCTGAAAGGTGAAAGCAGCGGCTCTCTGTGTGTGCACGGGGCCGTCCCCAGACCCTGACTGTCCACGTTAACTGCACTGACCTCAACAGCACTGTGGTGGATCCGTAACGCCCAATAATACAGGAATGCTGCTCATCCTCACTGATAATTAATAAACAGGAACAAAGTGATAGCAATGTTACAGCATAGTAAGGAGCTAGGAAAACTCCAGGACAAGTGGAATCGGGAAACTGAGGCAGATAAACAGCAGTTGCAGCCACCTAGTAAGTCCCGTCTTCCCTACACCAGGGACACTGGAGAGTAAATGTTTGCACGTCTCCCCCCAGCCAGAGGGTAACTAGCTCAAATCACCTCACTCAGGGAGACAGAGCAGAAATCCAGTGAGTGCCATTCACCAGCCACCCCCACGGACAGCTGAAGTTAAGGGAATGAATCTCATTTTGATGCATTCGCATAAAGCTGATGACTGTTCTATTATCAGCTCCTAAAACCTCCCCTAAGACCTCCCAGCCTTTAGAACCCCTGAAAATGAAGAGCCCAGTGCCCCTCCCCCCCAGGGGAGCATGCCAGCACCACCTCCTCTCTTCCACCCAAGGGACCCCATGAGACTTGCAACCAGGGGAGCAATGGGCAGCAGCAGCTCAGTTCCAGGGTGCTCTCCATCCAGGGAGCACGCCCATGCCATTCCCTTTCCCCCTTCCTCCCCCACAGGCACGTGCCCCCTAACCTCTAAGGGACCCCGTGAGACTCACAGCCAGGGCAGCAATGGCAGTTCCCCCCGGGGTAACACCCGAGCCTGTCTCCAAGGCCCCCTTTCCCCTTCTCTCTGACTCCCTAGGGAGCCAAAGCAGCCCAGCCGAGGCTCTCCTGTTGCTCCCTGTAGGCCCTTCCTTGTTTCACCATCCCAAGGATATTTTTGCTGAGGCCAATAAATTCTTGCTGGCTTTTCTACACTTTGTCTCTTGACTGAAATCTTTCCCTCAAGAAGACAAGAACCGAGGTCTCCTCACCATCTCCCTGGTAACAGTGAAATGTCATTTTCCATCAGGTTGGCAAATTTTTTTAATGTAATGTCTTGTTAGAGAATATGAATTTTTAATACATTAATTAAAAATGTATGTTTAGCCCTGACTGGTGTGGTTCAGTGGTTAGAGCATCAGCCAAGTACAGAAGGGTCACGGGTTCAATTCCCGGTCAAGGGCATGTACCTGGGTTGCAGGTTTGATGCCTGCCCCAGGTCAGGGTGCATCTCTCTCTCTTCCTCTCTCTCTCCCCACCTGCCTCCCTTCCACCTTCTCTAAAATCAATGCAGAAAATATCCTCGGGTAAAGATTAACAACAACAATGTATGTTTGTGAAAAAATTTTAAAGTTTCCTAAATTCCCTAAAATCGACCTTAATTTCTATCTCAAGAGCGCCTATTCTGTTTGACAGAAACAACATCTTCAACTCAGTCACCGTGGGTTCATCTTTGTCAATCCAGAGGCCCTCAGCCAGCTCAGGGTTGCCCCTCCCCACCTCTCCCCGGGTGGCTCTAAGTTACAGAGGTACTGTGGCGTCAGAACGTGCAAGAGAAGGTGTCTGCACCGCCCCTTCACCACCACCCTTCCATGCTCAGCCCTTTTCTGGCACCTCCATCCCCTGTCGTCTTCCCTTATAAAGTTCCTGCTGACAGATCCTGCCTTGTTCCTTGTGAGTTAATTTTGTGTGTCCACTTGGCTGGGCCATGGGGCGCCCAGACATTTGGTCAGACTTTATCCTGGGTGTGTCTGTGCGGGAGTCTCTGGATGGACTGACACTGAATCAGTGGACTGAGTAGAGCAGATGGCTCTTCCCGCTGTGGGCAGCCTCCTCCTGTCAGCCAGCAGCCTGAATAGAAGGAAAAGACGGGGGACGGAGCACCTGCTCTTTCTGCCCGACTGAGCTGGGGCATGTCTCTCCCACCCTCCGACTGGGACCGATGCCACGAGCTCTCCAGGCTCTCGGGCCTCCAGACTCGGCCTGGAGCTACGCTGCCGGCTCGCCCGCATCTCCAGCCTGCGGGCAGAAGCTCACGGGGCTTCCCAGTCTCAATAATCGCGGGAGTCAATTCCTTATGATAAATCTCTTTAAATATATCCTATTGGTCTGTTTCTCTGAGAAGCCTTGCTAATGCACCCGTTGTCTAAACAGTCTCTTTGGTCCTTTCGGCCGTCTCTCAGCTACCTCTGCCCTGCCCAGCGAAAATGTGGAAAACTTTCTAACGCTCTCCTCAACGTTCAGGGACCTAGCGAGGCTCCCAGGGGCTGCCTCAGGATCTCTCAGCCTGGACACACATCCTGTCCTTTCTACCCACTGCCACTGGGCAAGGGAATGGGGAGTGGGTTTCCATTTCCCAGAATCCAAGATAAACACTGATGTGGAAATTTCTGTCTGGAGAAACTACCCGGGAGTTTATCGGCCAGGATGCTTTTGGCCACAAGCAACAGAAGATCCAACTGAAAGTGGCTTTAACAATAAAAAATGTATTATCTCCTATAACAAAAATATTAGAGCCGTAGTTCTCAAAGTGTGGTCTAATGACACCTAGGGGTCCCTAAAACCTTTTAAGGGCATTTTCATGGCCAAAGTCATCCACTCCAAGTGCAAGATAGACCAATGGATTTTAATGCAACAGAGCAGAAGTGAGAAGAGTTTTATAAAAAGTTTATTACAAAGAGAACGTTCTGTGAGTAAGGTTTATGGGGACACTGATTTGTTTGTGTGTCATCTATGGCTGCTGCTGTGCTGTACCGGCAGACTTCACTAGTGGCCAAAACTGCATGGTCCACAAAGTGGAAAAGCTTTACTATCTGGCCCTTTGCTGAAAAAGTTTACTGAGATGTAGGGGCAGGCAGAGCTCCATGGGGTATGTGGTGAGTTACCAGGAGCCCTGCCTGGCTGGAGGAGGTGGGGCAGACCAAGGACAAGAAGTCCGGAGTGCCAGGACCTGCTCGACCCCAGGCTGGCCCTGAGCGTTGAGATAGCCCCCAGCAGGAAGGTGCTGCGGGCTCAGGAGGAACTTCATGGTGAAAACCTGGACATGCAATATGTAGAGGTCACTAAGGAGTCCTGGCGGGAGCACAAGGATGTGATATGAGGTGGGTCCCACGTGGTGGCCCCTGCCCTGTAACAGCAGGGGCCTGCAGCAGGAGACCAG
The DNA here is from genome assembly GCF_054644295.1 of Miniopterus natalensis. Classification (NCBI taxonomy): domain Eukaryota; kingdom Metazoa; phylum Chordata; class Mammalia; order Chiroptera; family Miniopteridae; genus Miniopterus; species Miniopterus natalensis. The sequence goes on from NC_142089.1 coordinate 82,353,517, forward strand.
ATAGCTGTCCCTCCTCTGATAGCTCATTTCCCCAGACCTAGACCCCACCCCCTCACCTGCCACCTTGTTCCCCTCCCCATCTTTCTCTATTGCTGTTCTAGGCTCCATCAGCATTAGGCCTGCCAGACAGCACCCATCCTGCTCCCAGCAACTCCAACTAACAGGGCACTCACCCCAAAGTGGCAGCCTGGAGGGCATGGCCACAGCTGTGTTAGGATTGGGAGGAAGGAGAGAAGTGTGGGAGGACCTGGAGACCCAATAAATCTCCGTCCATATCCAGGAAAAGAAAAAGTTTACTGAGCCCTGGAATAGCAGGTGAGACATTGTTAGAGATAGTTTTCTATTCCAAACTGCACATAACCCTGAAGGAACTACTGCTTGTTATGTTTTTAGGGTACTACCAAAAAAGAACATATGTAATTATTGGGACAGGAATGAAAATACTCCTCCCTTTTTCCATAACATATCTGGATGAGGCCAGATTTTTTTGTTTATTTGATTTTCAACCAAAACAACATATTACAGCAGATTGAATGCAAAATCAGATGTGAGAATCTAGCTGTCTTGTATTAAGCCAGACATTAAAGAGATTTGTAAAAATAGAAAACAATACCACTCATACCACTGTTACTTTTTGTTTAATAAAGCATTATTTTTTGTGTTAATATGTGATGTGTTTTCGATTTTATAATGGATCAATTATCTACTTGATTTAGTGAATTAATATTTTTAAGTGTTCTCAATTTCAATTATGGTAAATACTGATAGCTATAACCTACATGTACAAAAGCTCACTAGGGTCCTCAATAATTTTTAAACGCGGGCTCTGAGACCACAATGTTTGAAACGGATGGTTTAGAACTTGGACATTACAGGGTTGGTTATTATTGATGTATCTCAGTGATGTCATCTCCCTGATGTTATCACAGACCCAGGAGTTTTCTGCCTGTGTTGTCTGCCTTCTTGAGCACATTGGCCTGTCCTCTTACACAGGCTTTCCTTATGTTTGCTGCTGCAACAGGCCCTGGCAGCACATGTTTTCAGAACAGAAAAGGTATTATTTATTTTTGCTCAGCACTGTTTTAAGAGCAAAAAAGAGAAACTTTCCCCCAAACCACTGTACTCTTTGTTTGTTACCACGTAATAACAAACAAAAAAGCCTCATTTAAAAAGAGTGTCTGGGCAAATTGAGGGATTCCAAGATGGCAGCAGATTGAGTGGAAGCTACCCTGCCACTCTCCTGGGACCAAACTGGAATGACAACTAAACTATAGAAAAACCATCCTGAATAACCAACTGCACCTGAAGACGAGCTGGACAGCACCCCCATAACCAAGGAGGAGAAGGGGAGATCGCATAGAGACGTGTAGGAAGTGCAGAGGCACGAGAGGGCTGGCTGGGCTCCCACAGGCAGCAGCTGAAGGTCCAGAGGGATGTATCAGCTATGGAGGTTCCCACTGAGGACTCTGGGGCCTAAAGCCCTGGCGGGCTCCCCAGCCCAGGGCACCAGAGCTGAGAGAGGTGCCCACACTTCAAAAATTTATATGGAACCAAAAAGACCCCAAATAGCCTCGGCAATCTTGAGAAAGAAGAACAAAGCTGTTCTAAATCTGTGAAATATGTCATTGGTATCTTAATACAGGTTGCATTGAATCTATAGATTGCTTTGGGTGGTACAGACATTTTAATGATGTTAATTCTTCCAATCCATGAAGATGGTATATGCTTCCACTTGTTTATATCTTCCTCTATCTCTTTTTGCAACGTCCTGTAGTTTCTTCGAGTACAGGTCTTTTACCTCCTGGGTTAAGTTTATTCCTAAGAATCTTAATTTTTTATTGCAATGGTAAATGAGTTGTGTGTTTTTTAGTTTCTCTTTCTAAGAGTTTATTATTGATAAACTCAAAAATGCCATCGATTTCTAGGTGATAATTTTGTATCCTGCTACCTTGCTGAATTCATTGATTAAATCTGGTAGTTTTTTGGTGGAGTCTTTAGGATTTTCTATGTACAATATCATGTCAAATACAAATAATGACAGTTTTGTTTCCTCCTTTCCAATTTAGATATGTTTTATGTTTTCTTCCTGTCTGATCACTGTGGCTAAGACTTCCAGTACTATGTTGAATAAGAGTGGTGAAAGTGGACACTCCTGTGTTGTTCCTGTTCTCAGGGGAAATGCTTTTAGTTTTTGCCCATTGAGTATGATGTTGGCTGTAGGTTTGTCATATGTGGCCTTTATTATGTTGAGGGATGATCCCTCTATTCCCACTTTGCCAAGAGTTTTTATCAAAAATGGGTGTTGGATTTTATCGAATGCTTTTTCTGCATCTATTGATATGATCATGTGATTTTTGTCTTTCAATTTGTTAATGTGATGTATCACATTTATTGTGAATGTTGTACCAGCCTTGCATCTCTGGAATAAATCCCACTTGGTCATGGTGTAGGATCTTTTTAATATATTGCTGGATCTGATTTGCTAATATTTTGTTGAGAATTTTAGCATCAGTGTCCATCAGGGATAGTGGCCTGTAATTCTCTTTCTTTGTAGTGTCTTTTTCTGGTTTTGGAATTAGGCTAATGCTGGCCTCATAAAAAGAGCTTGGGAGTTTTCCTTCCTCTTGGGTATTTTGGAATAGTTTGAGGAGGATAGGTGTCAGTTCTTCTTTGAATGTTTGCTAAAATTCCCCTGTGAAGCCATCCAGTCCAGGGCTTTTGTGTTCTGGGAGGGTTTTTTTTTTATTACTGCTTCAACTTCATCAGCAGTTATCAGCCTATTCAGGTTTTCTGACTCTTCCTTGAGTTTTGGAAGATTGTATTTTTCTAGGAATTTGTCCATTTCATCCAGGTTGTCCACCTTGGTGGCATATAGTTGTTCACAGTATTTTCTTACAATCCTTTGTATTTCTGTGGTGTCAGCTGTTACTTTACCTCTTTTGTTTCTGTTTTTATTTTGGTCTTCTCTCTTTGTTTCTTGATGAGTCTGGCTATAGGTTCATCAATCTTGTTTTTCTTTTCAAAGAACCAGCTGTTGGTTTCATTGATCTTTTGGGGTTTTTTGTGTGTTTTTTTAGTTTCTATGTCATTTATTTCTGCTTTTTATTGTTTTCTTCTTTCTACTTACACTGGGCTTTTCTTGTTGTTCTCTTTCTAAATCTTTAGGTTGTAGGGTTAGATAGTTTATTAGAGATTTTTCTTGCTTTTTGAGGGAGGCCTGCAGTGCTATGAACTTCTCTCTCAGGACTGCTTTCACTGTGTCCCATAAATTTTGGGTTGTTGTATGTTCATTTTCATTTGTTACCAGGAAGTTTTTTATTTCATTCTTGATTTTATTGTTAACCCATTCATTGTTTAATAGCATGCTATTTAGCCTCCATGCATTTGAATGTTTTTGAGTGTTTTTACTGTAGTTGATTTCTAATTTCATGTCACTGTGATCCGAGAAGATGCTTGATATGATTTCAATCTTCTTGAACTTGTAGAGACTTGTTTTGTGTCCTAACATGTGGTCTATCTTTGAAAATGTCCCATGTGCACTTAAGAGGAATGTATAGTCTGCAACTTTGGGGTGGAATGTTCTGCAAATGTCAATTAAATCCATCTGATCTAGTGTGTTATTTAAGATCACTGTTTCCTTGTTGATCTTTTGTCTGGAGGATCTATCCAGTGAGGTCAGTGGGGTGTTAAGTCCCCAACTATGACTGTATTGCTGTCAATCTCTCCCTTAAAGTCCTCCAGAATTTTTTTTTTTTTTAAATTTAGGTGCTCCTATATTAGGTGCATATATGTTTACCAGGGTTATATCCTCTTGCTGGATCAGTCCCTTTAGTATTATGCAGTGGCCTTTATTGTCTCCCATTATGATCTTCATTTTGAAGTCTATTTTGTCAGATATGAGTATTGCTACCCCAGGTTGTTTTTTTGTTTAATTTTTCATTTCTATTTGCATGAAAATATTTTTCCATTCCTTCACTCTTTTCCTGTGTGAGTCTTTTGTTTTGAGGTAGGTCTCTTGTAGACAGTATATATTTGGGTCATGTTTTCATATCCATTCAGCTACCCTATGTCTTTTGATTGGAGCATTTAATCCATTTACATTTAAGGCTATTATTAATAGGTACTTACCTATTAGCATTTTAATTCTTTATGCTTCTGTTTCTCTCTCTCTGCATTTCTACTTCTTATTACAGCAGTCCCTTTAACATTTCCTGCAATGCTGATTTGGTGGTGATAAAGTCCCTTAGCCTTTTTTTTTTTTTTTTTGGTCTGGGAAGCTCTTTATTTCATCATCTATCTTGAATGACAGCCTTGCTGGATAGAGTAGTCTTGTTTTCAGATCCTTGCTTTCCATTACCTTGAATACTTCATGCCATTCCCTTCTGGCCTGTAGAGTTTCTGATGAGAAGTCAGCTGACAGCCTTATGGAAGCTCCTTTGTAGGTAACAGATTACTTTTCTCTTGCTGCCTTTAAGAGTCTCTTTTTTTCTTGAACTTTTGGCATTTTAATTATGATGTTTCTGGGTATGGGCTTCTTTAGATTCTTCTTGCTTGGGACTCGCTGTGCCTCCTGAACTTGTGTGACTTTTTCCTTGACCAGGTTAGGGAAGCTTTCTGTCATTGTTTCTTCAAACAGGTTCTCTATCCCTTGCTTACTTTTGACCTCTGGCACTCCTATGATGCGAATATTGTTACGTTTCCTGTTGTCCCACAGCTCCCTTAGACTATCCTCCTGTTTTTAAATTGTTTTTTCTTTTTGGATCTCTGATTGAGTGTTTTTTTTCTACCCTGTCTTCTAATTCACTGATCCAATCCTTAGCTTCCTCTACTCTGCTGTTTATTTCTTCCAATGTATTTTTTTATCTCTGCTATGTCAGTCTTAATTTCCTTCATAGTTTCCACATCGTTTTTCATGCTGTTGAGTATCCTTATGATCTGTATTCTGAACTCTATATCTGATAGCTTACTTATCTCCACTTCATTTAGCTGTTCTGAAGAATTCTCTTGTTCTTTCCTTTGGGGGTTGTTTTTTTGTCTCCCTATTTTGGCTGCCTGTTTGGTTTTGTTTCTATGTAACAGGTAGATATGCTAAGACTCTCAGGCTGTTTGATGGTCTCTGGTGCAGGCCAAAGTCAGACACTGTTTGTGACTGGGCTTAAGTACCCTAATTGGAACTTTCAGTGAACCACAGCTTGTGGCTTCCTCTGATGGGGCTGGGTGCATTCAGAAAGGACCAAGATGCACACCAAGGTCTGTTTTTCCAAGCCCTGGATCCAGAAGCAGATCAGGGAAAGACTCAAAGCATTCTGAGATCAGCCTCTGGTTGCAGGGTGATAAACCTGATTCTTTCAATGAACCTCAGGCTACAGAAACTCCACAGGGTAGGGCGGGAGGTTTTCCAACAGGGCGGCGCAATTGCTTCCCCCACCCCACCTCCCAGGCAAAAGCAGCTTGGAAGGTAAATGTGTGACAGAGAAAGATGTTCTCCACAGTATGGGGGAATGACTAAGCACAGGAATCTAGACCCGTACCCTAGGAGCTCTATCTCCAGAGCCCACAACCCTAGATTTTCTTCACACAGGTCCAGTCCACTCTGGCTCTAGCCAGAGCACAGCATTAGTGGCTGCACACAAAACTTTGTGCATTAGCTCTTAAGAGGGTCCTGCATTTCCAGTCATCTCTCCCTGGCAGACAGAAACCTGGCTGCTTTTCACAGCCACGTGTTATGTGGGCACCTCTCTCAGTTCTGGTGCTCTGGGCTGGGGAGCCCAGCTTGGGGTTTAGACCCCAGAATTCTCAGGGAGAACCCCCCAAAGATGAGATATCCTTCTGGACCTTCAGCTGCTGGCTGTTGTAGCCCAACCAGCCCTCTTGTGCCTCTGCAGTTCTCTATGTGACCTCCATTTTAGGTCCTTGGTTAGGAGGGTGCTCTCCAGCTCATCTTCAGTTGCAGTTGATTATTCAGGATAGTTTTCCTATATTTTAGTTGTAATTCCAGTTTGGTCCTTGGAGAGTGTCAGTGTAGCTTCCATTCAATCTTCCATTCAATCTTGGAAACTCCTGTTTTTTGTTTTTTTAATGCTCACCTGGGGATATTTTTTCCATTGCTTTTCAGAGAGAGTTTAAGGGACAGGGAGAGAGAGAGAGAGAGAGAGAGAGAGAGAGAGAAATTGATGTGAAAGAGACACATCAATTAGTTGCCTCTCTTAAGTGCCCTGACCAGGGCTGGGGATTGAGCCTGCAACTTAGGTATTTGCCCTCAGCTGGAATCCAACTCAGGACCCTTCAGTCCAGGGGCCAATGCTCTAACCACTGAGCAAACCTGGCTAGGGCTCAGACAATAATTTTTAAAAAGTTGTTATGAATATATTTTAAAGGAAAACATTAACACAATGAGTAAATAAATGGTAGGTATAAAGTAATAGATTTTATGGTATAAGCATTATATCTTATTTTTAAAATAAATGGAAATTTTAGAGCTGAAAATACAATATCTGAAGTGAAATTTCTACTGGATGGGCTTAGTAGATGATAGGACAATGAAAAAAAACAACATTGTGAATTTGAAGAAATGGCAATAGAAACTATTAAATTGAGGCTCAGAAAGAAGAGCCTTAAAATATGAATAAAGCATCAGTTCCTTGTGAGACAATATCAAGCATATATATAATCAGAATTCCAGGAGAGGAGTGGGGGGAATGGGGGAAGGAAATTTTTGAAAATATAATGGTCAAAGGTGTTTCCAGTTTTGTGAAAAAATATCAATTCATAGATCCAAAAAGCTCAGTAAAACCCAGCAGGATAAACACAAAGCAAGCTACAGGAGGGCACAACATAATCAAATTGGTGAAAACCAATGACAAAGAAAATCTTCAAAGACACCAGAGAAAAAGACACGTTTCATACAAGGGAAAGAGATAAATTTTGCTGACTTTCAACCATAGTGCAAACCAGGAGACAGGGGAATGATATCTATAAAGGCTGAAACAAGTCAACGTAGAATTCTATATCCAGTAAGAATGTTCTTCAGAGATAAAAGTGCAATAAAGATATTTCCAGCCCAGCCGGGCGTGGCTCAGTGGTTGAGCATCGACCTAGGATCCAGGAGATCGCTGTTCAATTCCCAGTCAGGGCACATGCCCGGGTTGTGGGCTGGATGCCCAGTTGGGGGCGTGCAGGAGGCAGCCGATCAATGACTCTCTCATCATTGATGTTTCTATCTATCTCTCTCCTTCTCCCTTCCTCTCTCTGGAATCAATAAAGATGTGTTTGTTTTTTTTAAAAAAAAGATATTTCCAGATAAACAAAACTCAATATATTGACAACAGACCTACATGCTATGAAATGTTAAAGGGAATTCTTTAGGCTACAGGGAAATGAAACCAGAGTGATACTTAGGTACAGTCATGTGCTATGTCATGATGGGGTCATTCTGAGAAGTACAATAGTGGACGATTGTGTCCTTGTGCTAACATCGAGTGCACTCACACAAGCATAGGTATTGCAGCTACTACACCCCTAGGCTATAGCCTACTGCTCCTAGACTACAAGCCTGTACAGCATGTTACCATACAAAATAGCATGAGATTAATTCAAGAACCAGAGAAAATGATGCAATCAGGAGACACAATAAATGTGAGATGTGTGAGGCTGTTTCCAGGGCACACAGCAGTTTTATAGCAAACTTTTTTAATAAGTAGAAAGTACACTCTAAAATAATGATAAATATTATAGTATAGTAAATACATAAACAGTAACAGCCGTTTATTGTCCTTATCAAGTATTACATACTGTACGTCACTGTGTGTCCCGTACTTTTATACAACAGGCAGGGCAGGGGTGAGTTTACACAGCATCGCCACACACACATCAGCAATGGGTTGTGCTATGACATCACAATGGCTATGATGTCACTAGGTTCCCTTATAATCTTATGGGACCACCACTGTATATGTGCCTGTTGTTAACAAAATGTTATGTGGTACGTGACTGTATACAAAGCAGGATGAGGAACGCTGGAAATGATAACTCTGAGGGTAAATTTTAAAGGGAATACAAGGAGAGACGTAAAGAACAGGCCCTTGTGTGCACACATTCCCCAAATAAGGTCCAGATCAAATGTGAAGCGCCCAGGAGCCACCTCATCAACGGCAGAGTTGCCAAGTGGAGTGCCGGCGTTACTAACCTAACTTCTGGCGCTGAGGCTGGCAAGCTGGGCCTCGGCCACTACGAAAGGCTCAGGCATGGTGCCGAGTGTGGAGCCTGGCCATCCCAGCTAACTCTGGCCGCACGCTACACTGTCTTCTCCACAGCCTCCCGACAGACACCAGCTCCTCTGGACTCGGGCCCTTATTCCGATCAGGTTCGGGGCCTACGAACACCGTATAACACTGCCCCATGATTCAGACATCAGCCCAAAGGGTTTTTCTTTTTCTGTTTTGGCTTGGAGATGCAAGGAGGAAAGGGGAGGACCAGCCAGTTTTCCCACACGGCCACCGGGACTGGCATTGTATCCAGCTTCTTCCTTCTTTAGGCCACTTTTTCTCCGCATCGCGTGTCTGCTATGTGTGCTGTGAGCTGCAGACTATCGAGTTTCGCCGTTTCCCTTAACTTGGCCACCCAGGGAGTCTTAAGAAAATGTGTTGTGTGAGTGAAGCATAAACTAAAATGTGTTAGCCAAGTGCTGCCACCCAAACAGTCCATATACAACCCAGAAAGTTGTAACTAGTTACAGGCTACCCCAGGGGTATTTCAGATTCGGTTCCAGACCAGCACAGTAAAGCGAATACAGCAATAAGGGGGTCACATGAGTTTTTGGTTTCCCAGTGCATATAAAAGTTATGTTCATACTATATTGCAGTCTTTTAAGTGTGCAATAGCCTAAAAACAATGTACATGTCTTTAAAAATTATGCTAACCATCACCTGAGCCTTCAGTAAGTCCTAATGTTTTTGCTGGTGGAGGGTCTCACCTCGATGTTGATGACACACAGCATCTGTGAAGTGCAGTAAGGCAAATAAAGTGAGGTACCCCTGTCATCACTCTGATCCTGGTGAGGAGCCCTTGGCTGTCTTTCCCATCACCACCAGATTGTCTATTGCAAGCTGTCATCCTAGTGCCATATCAGTACCATGCTCAAAGTCAGAACTCTCTTCTAATTGACCGTTGCTCTCCCCCGGAGGCATGACTGCCAATATGTCTGCAGTGAGGGCCCAGGGCTGGGGGAACAGGGGAAGCTAAGGATCAGAGATGATGGGTAGATGAAATAAATGTCGAGTATACTTGGAAATGCTTGAGGGAGACGTCATTTCAGTGCAATTTTATGCATTCTACACATCAGATATATGTGCATGTATATATGTGTATGTGTGTGTGTGTGTGTGTGTGTGTGTGTATTTCAGGCAGTTGAATTACAAAAGCAATGCAATACCAAAATATCAAAAGTGGAATTAGCAGCCCCCTTTCCCGCTTCCTCACTATTACCACAACCTACATATCCCTTCCTAGCCATGACCTTGGAAAGATGGTTTCACGGAACTTTACAAGTTTGCTCTGCCAAGCTGATGGTCTGAGACCCTCATTATGTTACGTTGTTGCTGATTCTCTTTTACATGACAAGAAAATGTCTTTGGGGCTCCCCTTCCCTGCTGGGACCACAGCTGGAAGTGCTGGCCTGTGCATTGCAGGTGCCGCCAGTGTCCCTTCACAGGAACTTGTATGGAAGCAGGACGAACACATGCACTTTAGAGACAGAAAGCCAGGAATCTCTTAAACCTCACAGTTTTGTTAGATAGGTCTCAAGGTCTGGGCCATTCTTCTTAAATGCTATTCTTGCTGAATATTAAAATGTATCGTAGTGTTTTGCAGACGAGCTGCAAATAGGATGAGCTGACAGGAACCAAGAGATCAGTGTAGCCACCAGAGTGTGTGCAAGCAACGGCTACGCCACCGCCCTGGGAGGCAGGGCTTTGAGTATGAACCCTCCTCCTTGCTACAGCCTTGTTCTATTCTCATTTTTAAAAAAGATTTTTAAATTGGCTTTTACAGAGAGAGAAAGGGAGAAGTAGAGAGAGAGAGAAACCTTGATGTGAGAGCAGAGCTTCGATCTGCTGCCGCCTGCACCCCCCCTACCAGGGACTGAGCCCAAAGCCCGGGCATGTGCAGGGGGGATGCCCGGCCAGCTGAGCCACACCGGCCAGGGCACAGTCTCATTCTTGAATAGAGCACCCCAAGCTGTGAGCCCCTTGAGTTCAGTAACAATTTTATATCTAGGACTTTATCTTAAGGAACTAATTATACCGGAGATAAAGGTGGAAAAGACATTGTTGTGGCATTGCTTACAATGTCCAGTGACGGAGTTAAGTGAATTTTGGAGCATTCATACAGCAGGTGATGCAGCCTGAAGGATACAGACCTACAAGGACACCAAATAATATATAGATCTAAAATGACACCAAGATAGCATTACAGATGGTATTCATAGTCTGACTATATTTTTCTAAAAATATTTATAAGTGTTTATGTGCACAGAAATAAATCTGGGAAGATACACAGTAGGTGTGAACTGGTTACCTGTATTTGGTGGGACTAAGTGAAATGATCTTTGTACTTCTATGTATATTTCTTTCTACAATAAGTTTTTAAAAAGTCTGTTTTGTGGTGTTGGTGTGTGTGTGGTTTTGTGATTTTAAGAGAAGAGCAAGAAAATCAAATGTTTTCCAAAACCCTCTTCTCATAAAAGGAACAAAATGGACTTATCGAAATTCAATAACATAAAAGTGAGATGGTTACAAAAGCTGCCAAATTAGGAAGGATTCGCCATTCCAAACATTAGGTAAAGCAAGATATAGCTGGTTGTAGAAGGTGCAAAGGGTTTGGTTTCCCTTTTCATCTCATTATATCCAAAGCCGAGAGATTTCCAGGATGGGAGCAGATCTAAGATTCCCGGCAGCTCCTCTCCTCATTGTAACATGGCTGTGGCGACGAGCCTGGCAGGGTTTTTATTGATTCTGTTGGGACAGCTGGGCTGTGAAATGTCACATACCATGGACGACCCACATTCACCCTGCAACATTTCTCCTTCCCCAGCTGCCGGGAGGCCAAGCAGGTGCCTTGGAAGCAGGTTACAGCCATGGGCTCTCAGGGGAACCTGCAGAGGAGGCCCTGCCAGGAGGTGTAGTTAGTACTCAGCCCAACTGCAGTTAGTACTCAGCAGGAATGTGGTGCTGGGGAAACACTGCGACATTTCTCTACACTTGAAACACCAAGTTTATCAGAGAGAGAACCAGAATTCAATGTAAAACTGTCAGAATGAAGGGGTGCAGGAAACCCACTGGGTGTTCAGGAGACTCCCTGCAGGGGTGGGTGAGTGATGCGTGACAGGTGGCAGTGGGGGGAGGAGTGTTTGCAGGAAGAAGGGGGAGGAGCAGGAGCCAAGGTCACAGGCTGGTCAGCGATGATTGTGGGGGCAGGTTTCTCGAAGCAGGAGGGCTGGAGGTCAGGTGAGTTGGTGTTAGAATGTGTCTTAGGGCACTTGTGCTTCATGCTGTGGGGAAACAGGAGAATTGTAAGAAGAGAGATAACGGTTGGTTTTCATTTCTTACTTCAGCTGCAGTACAAGGCATGGGCTGGGATTTTTTTCATACACAGTGTGCTCAGTAAATATCTGTTGAATGAATGGTCAGTGAAAAAAGGAAAGAAAAATGTACTTTTCAGTAGGCTTAGTGGGCTTGCAGCAAAGGGCAAGGGTGGGGAACGTGACACATGTTGCAGGCCCACTGCAACTGTGTGTCATTTTGTTTTCAGTGTGCTAGTGTTGTAAGGAAAGATGAACCTTGGATCTCTAGAGCTAAGACTGCTGACAACTAGAAGCAGCAGCACCACCTGGGAGCTTGTGAGGAATGGAGAATTTCCAGTCGCCCTCTCCTGCCTCCCCTCCTGGACTCAGAATCTGCATTTCACAAGATCCCCAGGTGAGGAGCAGGTCTAGATGCAGACTCTGGCTGTGTGATGAGTCATCAGAAGAACCTGGGAGAAGTGAGAGGAGCTAGGAGACCTGAGGAATCCACCTTTCCCCACCTCTCTGCTCGAGGCTAAAAGTGGAGTCACACTAACAGAAACCTATAGTTTTCTCTGCAAACTCCAGCAATTTCATATCATTCAAACTCATACATTGGGAACGCCAAGAGGGAGACTTCTGTGTTCATGCACCCTCCCCACTTCACTCAGTTACCTGTGGTGTCACCCTCTCCCTGCTCTCCTGCCTGGGTCCCAGCCGTGCCTCCTGCGGAGAGATGGTCAGGATGCTTGCCTCGAAGGGCCCTCCCTCTCAGAGGCGACACCCAATATTAACATCAAACACTGCCATTTACCAGGTATGGTTCTAGGTGCTACATTTGTTTTTAATCTTGTGGAACAGACATAATTATCATTCCCATTTTATAGATGCAGAAACTAAGGCCCAGAGAGGGTGAGTAACTTGCCTGAGTCACACAGCTTATAGATGGAATTATGCCTGTGTATCATTGGGACCCTGCAGGAGAGCTGCTTGGTGCTCTGAGTATTGGACAGAACCTTAGCAAAAGAGCTTGTTCCACTTATTGCTGGACGTATGAGCTAAAAGCTGGGGATACCACTGAGAAGGAACAAGAGACTTGGTGAATGGTTTTAAATGAGTTAAGGAAACCAGGACATGAAGACTCTCACTATGACCATGCCACTGTGGGGCAGGTGAGTTTCCAAGGTGCTCTTACTGGGTGCCCAGAACCTCCAGCTTAATCAGGCCTAAACCCTAGCCTGTGTCCCTGGGACAAATAGAGGGGCCTCACTGAAGGATGCAACTGTCATATTCACAGTCAGCTGTGTGTGAGGAAGGCTGGACAAGAGCAGGAGAAGTGGGACAGAGGTGAGGAAGGGACACCGGGCCAGGGCCATAGGGACCTCCCGGACGAGGCAGCTGATGGATTTATTTGTCCCAGGGGCTTGAAGCCCCAAAGGTAAATGCTGACTATCCAAAGGGGAAAGGTCTTCACCAGTGGCCCCGGGATAACTGAGGGACCAAAACAGGACCCCCCACTCTCGGGGCAGCCTGGTGCCAGAGGTCCAACCTTGGGCCGTGCCCCCGGGTGAGAGAAGAAGGAAGCTGGTGCCCAGGGAGACGGAGGGTCCGTCCCAGGTCCTCTGTGGTCTGAGTGGCTGAGTCTGTCTGCGTGGTGCCCACTCAGAGCTGCTGTGAGAAAGAGGAAGCGAGAGGGAGCTGTGAGCGGTGCCCACAGAGCCGGCCGTGAGACACTTGGCAGCCACTGCGGGCCGGCGCTGCGGGAGACAGCGCGGGGCAGGTGCGGGCTGGGCGGGCGGGCGACTGCGCGCGCTGCGCACCGGTAACGAAACGTGGGCAGGGGAGGTCGTCAGACGCCCAGAGGCAAAATGTCATCCTCTGCTGTCTCCCGGCGAACCTGCGGCGGGCGCCCGGGCCGCAGATGCGCGGAGGCGGAGCGGAGCCTGCCCAGGGCCCGGCGCGGACAGGGCGGGGCGGGGCGGGCCGCGCGCGGGAGACGGGCCCACGACCCCAAAGGGAGACCCGGAGGAATTCAGGGCCCGCCTCCTCCCTGCGCCCTGCCGAGCGCGCCCGCAGCGGGAGGGCGGCCTCCGCGCCGGCGGGCGGCGCTGCAGCGGAGGAGCGGGAAGGGTGTCCTGCCACCCAGGTCGAGGAGAGGCTCTGCGGCAAGGGAGGGTGGGCAGCGGGTCCTCGAGGCTGAACGAGGGGAGAAAGGGGGGGACGGGAAGGGGGGAGAAGGGGATGACTAAGTTGGTTCTCGTGCGGGTGTTTTTTCTTGTCTATAAAGCATTTACCCTCCCCCAACTCACTCCTTTTACAGAGGACAGTTGTCGTGTGAGGTTGTGTCCGGTTTGTGTTTAGACTGTGCAGTGTCCTTTTTGTATGGTTAACACACTCCCCGTGTGTCTTCAGATGGCGAGTCCGGGGGTATCTTCAGTGGCCGCTCACTTGCCCTTGCCCGGCGCAGGGTGGGGGCTGTAGATCCGCAGGGACATTCAAGCAGGGTCTTGCCGGGGCCCAGCACAAATTTCTTATTTGCAGGGATGGTAGTTTTTCATCTTCAGTTGTCTCTGGTGCAGTTTGTATGAAATAATTATTGTGCTGTTAACGGAAGACCACTCTGTAATTGAAAGAAATAAAAAGTTGCAGCTATTTTGTTGATACTCTGAATGCCTCTAAGTAAATACAATTTTTAATTTTTTTCAAAAAGGACTCTTGTAGCTTGAAAGCAAAGGACTTTCTATTTTAAGACACTTGTATTTTCTTCAAGAACATTTCTACTCTCCTCCTACCAAACTGTTTTACAAAAGGGATCTCCTCCCCTGGAGGAAGAATTGGGTGTGTGTGTGTCATGTGGATGTCCCTTAGAGGCCAGAGGCAGTGGCCTCCTGTATGACTTTCCTCAGGACCTGGGTGCAAGATAAGGAAGCTGGGGTGACAAGGCACCCAGAGGGGCAGGGGCTGGCTCCTGGAGGGCTCCAATGCCTTCTCTCCCCTTTGCTTCTGCCTCCTTTCCTCAGCAGCTTCAGGCTGTCTCACCTGAACGGGTTTCCCCTGCTGGATGGCCACTGTTGGGGTCATACAGGGAAGGCCTTTAGCTCACACCTGCTGGCCTAGCAGTGAGTGACTCCTGAGCTGCGGGTTCTGTAGCCAGACAAAACGACATGGACTGAGGAAACACCGCAGGTTCCAAATGATAACCTCAGCTTCTATGTGTTTTTAAAAACATCTGACTGAACTTCGCATAACTGAATACAGGGTTCAATGCATGCACACAAAGCAAAAACAAAATAAACCGAAATACCCCCTCCCTCCCAATTCTTATGAATAGAAGCGAGATATACACCTTGGTGATGTACAGTGAAGATCTATCCACAAGGATGGCTCTGGGTAAAAGCTGGTGGTGGCGCCTGCCCTCTTCCTGAGCCAACACACACTTCGCCCCACTGGCCTTTTATGAGGATGTCCCAACAGAGGGCGTGCTCCTCAGCAAGCCGGCCAGGAGCCGGCAGCGAGCCTCCTCAGGCGATGGGGACAAGGGCACAGGCCAAGAATGCACAGGTGCTGAAAGCAGGGCTCCTCTTTCAGCAGAAGGTCCGTGTGTCTCCCGTGAAGAGAAAGAGATAGAGTCTGCACCAAGCAACAGCCACACTGCCTTCCTCCCAGAGGCCAGATTGCGAGGGAAAGAGGAAACCAAGGACAAAGAGGAGGCCAGGCTGAGGGTGGCGAGCACGCAGCATCGTGAAGGAGACGCACTAGTCACCCGGCTGCGTTTTCTTTGATTACACATTTTGGCTGTTTCTAACGCTATTGCTTAAATCAGTTCACCCTCCTAACGCACCGATTCTCGTTGTGTGGCTCGCATGAGACCTTCGAGCTTGGGAGGGCAGGTGTAAACGTTGCTTCTCTATGAAAATTGCCCTGATTTAAAACCATTGAGAATTAGTTGATGTCATCTCCGCCACCGTAGCATCGCCACAGCCTGTTGCTCTTAGCTGTGCACGCGTGTGCCTCCCAGCGGCTTGGGGACTCCTTGGAGGCTGGAGGCCTATTCATGTTTGCATTTTGCGTGCAGTGCTGTGGGCGTCCTCGGTTCTATAGACACAGACGTGAACAAAGCCGCCTCCATCTTCCCGCCCCCTCGTGCTGTGCCCTGTGACCAGCCTCGCTGTCCTCACCCAGCACATCGGAGCCCTTTAGCTGATGATTATCTGTGTCCCATAAAATGTAGCCACAAATACTTTTGCCTGTGATGGCCAGGGTGACAACCCAGATTACTATTAGGCTGGCGACAGTACCCACCGGCAGGAGGGGTGGCCCCTGGCACCACTGCATTCTCGGTCCCTTGGTCTAAAGGTTGACGGACCTTTCGTACCTGAGTTATAGTCTAATACAGTACAGTAATGGGAATCTTTGGCAGAGAGTAAATTGTGCAAAAGTGCTGGGATGCCTGTGTGCTCCGGCCTAGCCCTCCCGTAAGTAAAATACCCAGTAATAAATTCTGTCTGCCCTTTGGAGCTGGCGCTCCATCGTTCAGTGTGAAGACTCCTTCTCATCTCGGGTCGTTACACCTTTGCCCCATCACCCGACATCGGCACCCAATAAATATTTGTTGAAGTAAATGGACAATGAAATAGAAACAGGACAATTGGAGCTATGACTTTGGAAACAAAAAATGACAAGTTTTTAAAGCAAAAGCAATAACAATGTGTAGTGGATTTTCAAAATATGTGAAAATAAAGCCTGGCTGCAGAGCATGGGAGACAGAAGGTTGGGGGGCACCTTGTGGAGGTCTCACCTGAGCACACAGCAGACGGCGGTAAACTAAAGATTTCTATTACAAACTCTAGAGCAGCCACTGAAAACATAAACACAAATAAGCCAGTAGTGGAGATGAAAACAGAATAAAAATACCTGTAATAACCAATGAGCAGTAGCCAAGCCGAAGTGAAAGTGTGAGAAGCAGAGCTGAGGCTGCCTGGCGCCTGGACCGTGCCTTTGCTAGAAAACCCGTGGGAGAACGTGCCGCAAGGCGCATCAGAGCAAAGAAGGTCTTCTGAGCAAGAGGGAACCTTAACTCTAGGAGCTGAAAAGCATTTTAGGAGAGAAGTGAGATAAGACGTTCTGGGGAGGGAGGGTCGCATGTGCAACGGTGAAGGTGGGAGAAGAGCATTCATGCAGAAAGCAGTGAGAGAACACTGGGTCCTCAGGTGCTTGAATTTGGACTTGGCCGTAGGCATGAAGGACGCTCTTGCCACCTCTGAATCAGGCCCTCCCCTCAGGGGCTCTGGACATCCCTGTTTACGTGATATAATCATGTTTTCTGGTGTTATATTGCACATACGATTTTGAGTCAGAAAGCCCTGGGGTTTATATCCAGGTCCTCCACTTAGACCTGAATGATTGGAGGGGGGGTGCAAATTATTTAATTTAACCCTGAGTTCTTCTAGGAGCCATCAGTCCTATAAAGGACACCACTGCCAGTCAGGGGCCTTCCTTAGAGGAGGACACGTGATCCAGGCTCATCAACAAGGTCCCTTTTCCCCTGACCACACAGCTGAGTCAGGCATGGGATGTGACACAGGCCTGGCCTGTCTGGGTTCCTCTTTTCTCTTGGCTTCTAGCAACAGGGTGGTATGAACCTAAATTTGCTAGGATGTGCAGAGATCCTACTAAGGAATGAAGCCAGAATATAAGACTGCAGGGTAAGGAAGGAGGGGGCTCGATAACACATTCAGAGTCTCCGGAGGGGCTACGGTCGAACCTGAAAGAGCGGCCCTGGGACTTTTTAATTCTGTGAGCCAATAATTCCTCAACTGTACCCCTTTTGTAAGCAAATTTTTAATTCATTTTGGACACAATCAAAAGCACCCAAATGATACAGTATTCCTGTGAGGATGAAATGAAATAACGTGTAATAAACAGTACGTGCTCCATCAATACTGGCTGTGGTCACTGTCACCCTATCACTACACACACCCTAATGCCATCGAATCCCCTGTACAAGACAATGTTAAGAACTCTGTTTTATGGAGGGACTTGGAGAGGTGAAGGAACGTGTTAAAGGTCCCCAGGTTGGTAAGTGACAGGATTTAGACATCTCCACTCTTCACCCAGTCTCTGCAGGAACATTGTCAGCACATAGTAAGCAGTTGGTCATGCTGACTCTCTTCTGCTCTCCCGCAAATGAGGCCCTAAAACCCTGCCTGTTTCGCCCGGATGTCTATGAGAAGGCAGATGCTGGGAAGTTGCTTCTCCAGATCCTGGCTCCTCTATGTACAGTTTGCTCTTCAGAGCATTGTCTTGGAGTGACCTGACCTACGTCATGCTTGGATCTTCCCGACCTGCCTCTGAAGGCCTGTCCTCTCAGCCGACCTCTGAGGTTCTCAGCCACCTCTCGAGGTGGGCACCCCACAGATTTGCTGGAACTGGCTGCTTGTCTAGCTCTTTGACTGGCATTAGTCTCAGACGTCTACCAGTTTCTTCCTGGGCAGGTGTGTCCCACAGCTTCTTCTGTGTAACTCAGGTGGTCCCGCAGCTGCTCGGGCCCGGCGTGCACCCTGGTGCCCTCTCCTCCCACCCAGTTCACCAAAGTAGTCTTGGTTCTTTCTCCTTGGTGGCCAGGTTTGCCAGTCACGTGAGCATGTTCATGAAAAGCAATCCCGTGCAGAGCGGGAATGATCGTGAGCAGCACAGCCTGAACCGGGGTTTCACAGCAGGCCACCGAGGGAATCCCCAGGTCACCCATTGACTAAATGTTGGAAAAGCCTAAAAGTAAGAAGACTAAATATTTTGATTCAGAAATTTGGATCAAGAGACCTTCTTTCAAATGACATAAACATCTAACACCCCTGAAATTAACATAATATTGTATGTTGACTATAATTGAAAAGAATTTTAGAAAGAAATAAATGAAAAAGGAAGAACTCTTCATTAAGTCTCCAGCCTCCGTGTTAAAAATGAGGACTCCCAGCTCCGATGCTCGCAGACCCGTCCGCAGGGAGCGCTGGGAGGGGCCTTGCAGGTCCATCAGTGCCACTCCTGAGCCCCTCTCTGTTGGAGAAGAGCCTCCCTTCCTCACAGAACCTCTAAACTCGGGCAGTAATGGTCCCCTCCAAAGACTACCTTGCTCAGCCTTCCCTGCCAAAGAAGGCGGCCAAGCAGAACTGATTGGGGAACATAGATCTTTAAAGTGGCCGGTGCGGCTGCAAGGTGGCTTCCCAGCCCCTTCCCCGTTCTTGCCTAGAACCCAGATATCAGGGCCACAGCCGAAGTGGCCGTCCTGCAGCCCGAGGAGAACTTGAGGCTGAGAGCCATTGGAAATGACCCGTGGAACAGAAAGACCGTGTTGCGATCGGCACAGCCCGAACTGTGTATCTCTAGGCTTTTTCAAGTGAGAGGGAAAGAAAATTCAAAGTCATTGCTGCTGGCGGTGCAGCGTCAGCCCTGACAGATACGGTGACCGGGGAACATGGCTGAGTAACCGGTGAGCCGTGGTTTCCTCCCTCGTAAGCCGGTGGGGTTCTGTGCGATCACTCCCACGCTTCTAAAACTCTACCACTGTAAGGCTCTGTGTGAGTGCACAGGTGCAAAGTCCCCAAGGCTTCCTGAAGCCTGTTCTACCTTGGCCTTCTGGGCAAACCTGAAAGCATGTACGTCCTTAGGCAGAAGTCAAAATAATTATGAACAGAGGCTTACCACATGACCCAGCAATCCTCCTCTGAGCATGTATCCAGGAGAAAGAAAAGCATCCATGCACAGAAAAACCCACAGCTGAGTGTTCACAGTGCATTATTCTTAACAGCTTAAAAGTGGAAAAAACTGAATGCACATTCAGTCCCGAATGAACAAAATGTGGTATATGCATAGCCCACGGACACAGACAATAGCGTGGGGAGGGCCAGGGAGGGGCGGGGCTGGGTATAGGTGGGCAAAGGGGGGAAATGAGGGACATCTGTAATAGTGTCAACACTAAAGGATTTAAATAAGAAATGTGGTATATGCAATGTGGTTATGGAACACTAGTTATCCATAAAAAGGAATGAAGTACTAAGACATGCTATGCATGAACCTTGAAGACATTATGCTGAGTATAAAAGGGCAGACGCAAAAGACCACGTGTTATATGATCCATTCACATGAAATGTTCAGAATAGGCAAGTCTATAGAGGCAGGAAGAGCAGCGGTTGCCAGGGTGGAGGGAGGGGAGAAGGAGCTGCCCATGGGTGTGGTTTCTTTTTGGGTGACGAGCGTGTTCTGGAATTGCATCGTGGTGAGAGTGGCACAGCTGTGAATATACTCACACCACTGACCTGTGTGCTTTCCAGTGGGAGTTGTATGGCATGTGAATTATATCTCATTTTTTAAAAAGAAGCAATTTGAAGCATTTTGAGTGAAATGGACGGCACCAGGACCAGCTTCCCCGGGCCATGCGTTGGCAAGTGTGCCCTAAGAAAAACAGGAGGAGTGGGGGGCTGGGGGAAGCCTCTAAGAAAGGTCAGTCTGTTTTCCAGTGAATGGCTCAGCTCTGAGGCATGACCTCACAGCTGAATATCTTACACCTTGGAAGGAAATCAGCATCGTAATAGTTGTCAAGTAACTTGGTCTAGTATACAAATCATATCTTAACTAAAATGGGGGTGTAAAAGGTTGGACTCCAAAGAATTTTCAATAACTTCCTAGTCATTTTCACAATAACGACCCCCAACACAATATCCCTCTTATGCCCATGACTGGAGCATCGGTGAGTGGTGTTTCAGAGCCTGTCAGGACCTCAACAGAGACCAGGGCTTGGCATTTCATCTGCACTCGGCCCATACAGGGAGTGTGAGCTGTGGACCAAGGACAACTTTGGATTTTTCCTTAAAACCAGGAAACTTCTTTTTCTCAACTTTATAATCTTCATGTGGCCTTGTATAATATAGGACCTGAGATGATAAGCTGCCGAGAAAAGAACAATGGGTCCAAGTCTGACTTGTACAGAGAGACTTCTCTGTCCTTAGAGGAGAACCTCTGACCCTCAGTCTCCTTATTACAAAACAAGGCAATCAAATCAGATGATTTTGTAGAGTTACTTTTAGTTTAAATTTCTATTAATCTCACACCCTGCGAGTGATGAAGTGGGAAATCTCAGTGTTAGATTTTCTCTGGGGCAGATGGTAGAGGTCCAGGCAGATCTGGAGCACACTGGAGCACATCAGGGCACCCATTCCTTCCCAGACTTTTGGGATGACCTCAAGGTGACTCCAACTCCCTCCCTCACTCCAGCTTCTGGTGTCCTGCACCACACATCACGTCCCAGTGGGCCTTGTAATTTGGGTACCAAGCCTGCTCAGAAGTGAATATCCTCCTGATGGCACACCACAGAGAAATAGAATAGTTCCTCTGTGGAGTGTTGGAAAAACACATCACCAACACCACCACCAAATCCCATCACACAGTGGCGACGTAGCAAAGGGAGCTGACAGAAAAAGCATCTCTCAACCAGGTGTCGTCTGTGCACTTTCCTGCCCTTGAACTGTTTTCCTAGGTGTGTAGTTCCTGTGCATATTGATACTATACAAGTGTGCTTTTCAAGCTTTGCCCCAGAGCAACGGCTTGCCTGGTCAGTCTGGCGCCCTCGCCCACCATGCTTGGGCTGTGCGGTGGAGCGCGTGCTGACGGGCTAGCGCGCCGGCCTGCTGGGGGCCTGCTGTCCCGTCTCGCAGGGTGGGAAAGAGAAACGCAATACTGGCAGTGTGCCAGGCTCCTGGCAGCAATCCCTCCCTTCTCCAAAGTGACTGGTCATGTGTCTGACAGGTTGTGCGGATGCCCGGCCAAGGGTAGATCCTGGGGCCCTGGCAGCTGACCCAGGTCTTCGGGGCATTTAAACCAATGCTACCCTTCAACTAGGCTATTGGGAGCTTTGCACTAGCTCAGCAGAAAGGGCACCTGCCAGTTTCCAGTTAAATATGGGAAACCAAGCAGAAGCCATGGGCTCCTGATCTATGTGACCCTCGGCCTGGGTTTTGTGATATATACTAGCAAAGTGAACTGCTCATTTTCACTTAGGGGGCCATTTGCAAGAATTAACTTTTTGTGCTCTTTAGAACGGCATTGCTCCCTTTCTTTGGGACTGTTTTCAAATATGTACCAGTCTCTTTAATATGGAAATTCCTAATCACCCCATACCTTTCCTTTTCTCTTTTTAAACATGTAAGATGGAGTAGAACCAAATAGAATGAAGTAAGCACAGGGTAAGATTTAAAGTAGTATCTTTTTCTAATTTTTAATTTGTCTAAAAATTAGAAAAATCATAAACCTAGTTTTCTTGATTTTTTCTTCCTATTGGGGCCTATAAAGAAGTTTTGTACATTTGTGTATAACTTACACTCCACGTCTTTACCTGAATGAGACACTGACTGTCCCAGATCGAGGCAGTGCACTGGCACCACCTGACAACATAGAACGGATCCCATGGTAGCACACGCCCTTACCTGAAAGTCACCTGCTTCAGCAGTGGCTGAGTTCGAGTCTAGAGGCAGGCTTGCATTCAAAACCCAAATCCCAGCTCTGCGTGGTAAGAATGCAATGACCTGTAAAAATGTTGGCTTGCCTATTTAAAGTAAAATTCTCTGGTAATGCAGAATTCTCTTCCACGTAAATTCAACTGTCATTAACTTAAATACAAATATTTTGTTAGGTAGTATCAGCATAATTGCTGGAAGGAAAAGTTGCTTGAGAATTTTAGTGTATTAACTATTTACAAACTTATGGCTAGTCCTAAGTCCAGGTGACTTCACCAACTTAAAAAGGCATAGCATCGTATACCTTTGACAGAAAATTACACTTAGAGAAATTTACAGGGTAGCTATTCTCATATACAAAATCTTTTGTTGTTGTTATTGTTGTTGTTGTTAACCCTCACCTGAGGATATTTTTCCATTGCTTTTTTAGAGTGGAAATGAGGGAGGGGGAGGGAGAGAGAAACATACAACATGAGAGAGACGCGATTGGTTGCCTCTTGCACAAGCTCCGACTGGGACCCGGGATCAAGCCTGCAAGAGGCATCTGCTCTTGATGGGAATTGAACACACGACCCTTCAGTTCATGGGCCAACACTCTTAACTGCTGAGCCAAACCGGAAAGGGCTCATATACACAATCTTATACTCACAAAACTATTTGCTGTGGCACTATAAGAAAAAAGTATAAATAACGCACATGGCCATTGGTAGAAAATGGTTAAATAAAATCTAGTACAGCTACATAATGGATACCATGTATCCATTTAAAAGGGAGAGGCTCTCTGAATTTTAAAGATACACTGTTTAGTAAAAAGAAAGAGAGGCAGCAGAACAGCGTTGTTAGTATCATTAGTATCATAATCAGTGCAATGAAAGGAAACAGAGAATGTACTTGAGTTTGAAGTATACGGAATATTTCTGTAGCAACGCCAGAGGGCTGCCCTCCAGGGCAGACACTACACCACCGGACACAGAAGGGAGATTTACTTTCCACTCTCCATCCTTTATGATTTTGTGCTGTGTGGATATAGTAAATATTTTTTAAAAACTGTAAAGGAAATAGAGGTATATAGTAGGATTTCTACATTAAAATGCATTTAGTGTACTTCCAGGTAGGCACCCTTTTAACTAATTGGTTACTTAAAGGCATTTTAACATTTGGATTGTTCTCCCATCTTAAACTGGTCTTGACGTGGTTGGTTCAGTTTGACCACTGAAAAAACCGAACTTTTACCTACCCCTTCCCTTTTCTAAAGGAAGGATCTAACGCCATGTGTTCTGAAAGCTGCGTTTAAGTTGATAACAAAGAACTCAATAAAGAGGAGACAGAAAAGAGGACCATTAGGACACAAATGTTTATGTGATTTTAACCATTACAACAGTAGTTCAGAAGTATCTCAAATGTTACATTGAAGTCGGCAGTGTTACAAGAAAAAAAAAGACAGGCAACAGTGAGGAGCCCCAGAGCAGCACGCCCAGGGCAGGCCATGCTTCCTCCCTGCGGGGCGGGCGCTCCCCGGAACCCTCCCTCCCGCTCCCTCTCCTCTCCCGGTGACCCCGCTCCGAGGCCCGCGCCCGAGCTCAGGCGACCCCGCTCCGGAGGGGGCGCCCGCGCGCAGGTGACCCCGTCCAGAAGGCGGCGCCCGCGCGCAGGTGACCCCGCTCCGGAAGGGGGCGCCCGCGCGCAGGTGACCCCGCTCCGGAGGGGGCGCCCGCGCGCAGGTGACCCCGTCCAGAAGGCGGCGCCCGCGCGCAGGTGACCCCGCTCCGGAGGGGGCGCCCGCGCGCAGGTGACCCCGTCCAGAAGGCGGCGCCCGCGCCCAGGCCGCCCCTCCGAGCGCGCGCTCAGGCCTCGTCCTCGCCCTCCTCCTCCTCGAACTCGCCCTGCTCGTCGGCAGTGGCGTCCTGGTACTGCTGGTACTCGGACACCAGGTCGTTCATGTTGCTCTCGGCCTCGGTGAACTCCATCTCGTCCATGCCCTCGCCCGTGTACCAGTGCAGGAAGGCCTTGCGCCGGAACATGGCGGTGAACTGCTCCGAGATGCGCTTGAACAGCTCCTGGATGGCCGTGCTGTTGCCGATGAAGGTGGCCGACATCTTGAGCCCGCGCGGCGGGATGTCGCACACGGCCGTCTTCACGTTGTTGGGGATCCACTCCACGAAGTAGCTGCTGTTCTTGTTCTGCACGTTGAGCATCTGCTCGTCCACCTCCTTCATGGACATGCGGCCGCGGAAGATGGCGGCCACCGTCAGGTAGCGGCCGTGGCGCGGGTCGCACGCGGCCATCATGTTCTTGGAGTCGAACATCTGCTGCGTGAGCTCGGGCACGGTGAGCGCGCGGTACTGCTGGCTGCCGCGGCTGGTGAGCGGCGCGAAGCCGGGCATGAAGAAGTGCAGGCGCGGGAAGGGCACCATGTTCACCGCCAGCTTGCGCAGGTCGGCGTTGAGCTGGCCCGGGAAGCGCAGGCAGGTGGTGACGCCGCTCATGGTGGCCGAGACCAGGTGGTTGAGGTCGCCGTAGGTGGGCGTGGTCAGCTTGAGCGTGCGGAAGCAGATGTCGTAGAGCGCCTCGTTGTCGATGCAGTAGGTCTCGTCCGTGTTCTCCACCAGCTGGTGCACCGAGAGCGTGGCGTTGTAGGGCTCCACCACCGTGTCGGACACCTTGGGCGAGGGCATCACGCTGAAGGTGTTCATGATGCGGTCAGGGTACTCCTCGCGGATCTTGCTGATGAGCAGCGTGCCCATGCCCGAGCCGGTGCCGCCGCCCAGCGAGTGCGTCAGCTGGAAGCCCTGCAGGCAGTCGCAGCTCTCCGACTCCTTGCGCACCACGTCCAGGACCGAGTCCACCAGCTCGGCGCCCTCCGTGTAGTGGCCCTTGGCCCAGTTGTTCCCGGCCCCGCTCTGGCCTGCCGGGGGGAGACACTTCCTGTCACTGACGGCTGGGCTAAGTTCCTTTTAACCATAAACCCCTTAATCAGTGTTCCGATAAGATTAATTTGGGTTATCGCCCAAATGTGCAGACATTAAAGTATTTGGTCATGGATATAATTATAAATAAGGAAGGCTATTAGAGGTGAGGGGAAACTCGCTTTAGCTTATATTAAGATTTAATCAGCACTCAACTGGATGTCCTTCATACTTCCCCAGGCAGTCACACCCCTCAAGCTGAGCTGTCCCTGTAAAGTGAGGCTCCCACGCTATCAGCTGTACCAGTTACTCACCAAACACGAAGTTGTCGGGCCTGAAGATCTGGCCAAAGGGTCCAGACCTGACGGAGTCCATCGTGCCCGGCTCCAGGTCCACCAGGATGGCCCGAGGTACGTACTTGTTCCCTGCGAGGGACAGAACTGGACTTAGACCTGCCCGAAGAGAACTCTGAAGAGAAGGGCGTGGCGCCAGCTTCCTGCTGCGGCACTGCTGTGGACCCCCAAACAGAGGCAGGCGCAAGACCCACCGAGTTCTCACAGGGTTCATTTGGCTGTGAACTGGGGATCTCACAGAAACACCCCAGAGAAAGTGTGAATCCAAGCCCTTCAGTCCACCCTCCCTTAGGGCCAGGCTCCCAGGGTCAGCCCCCCAGGTGAGAGGGGTAAAAAACTAGAGGCGCGGAGGCTGAGGCAATCACCAGTGGCTTCGTTGTAGTACACGTTGATCCTCTCCAGCTGCAAGTCGCTGTCTCCATGGTAACTGCCGGTGGGGTCGATCCCATGCTCATCGCTGATGACCTCCCAGAACTGAGAGACAGTAAAAGGTTGCGCTTAGCCACGCCCACCCCTGCGTGGCCGAGACTCACAGTGAATAGACGCCCCCCGCGGGACTCGGTTCCCGCCACCCAACCTTCCAGGGGCTTTAGCGCTGGGTGGGGCCCGCACAGCCGCGGGACTGTATTTTGCAGGGGCAAAACGTTGAAATCTGGCGTTTCCCCCGCGTACAGCTGCTCCTGGCAGAAGTGAGAGTCTTTGGGGGTGGGAGGGACCAGCCGCCGCACCGCCAGCACCCGCCGCGGCGCAGCTCGGAGCTCAGGGTCACAGCAGCGGGCGCCCTCCCGAGGCGGGCGCGCAGGGAGCCCAGTCGGCGCGGACGGGGTGGGCGGGGAACAGGGGCCGGAGGGACCTGAAGGAGGGTGGTTTTCGATTCAGAGCACGTCCTGAGATCTCAAGACAATCGCTCTCCTCCCCTCCCCCCACAGCTCGACTCGGGCTCAAGCGAGTAAAATCAATTCTCCGCGCGTGCCGGCGCCTCCCGCAAACACGGGTGCACAGCCTCGCAGACACTCTGGCGCCTTTTCCAGGCCCGTGTTCCTGGCTAAGTGGAGAGTAGGGAGAAAGCGGAGTGACCGGGATTCCAAATGAGTTCCAGCAAAAATGAAAGAAAGCTCTCTCCCCCTCCCTCACGACAGTCCACGCCCCACTCGGCTGCGCAAAGCCCCCCGGAAGGCCTGTGTTTGGAGAGCTCCGGGCCTGCTCAGGATGCCGTTGGCGCCCAGGAACCCCGAAGAGCTTTAGGCCCGGGCCCCCGCCCCTCCCGGCCCACTCCCCAGCGCGCCCACCTTGGCGCCGATCTGGTTGCCGCATTGGCCCGCCTGGATGTGCACGATCTCACGCATGGCGCTAGCTAGCTTCTTCTGGCTCCGGTCGGCGTCTGGTCAGTCTGTCCGTTCTCCCTTACACACCCACTACGGGGCCACAGGGAAAGAGCTTCGGAGCCGACGGGCTGAGAGCGCCGGCCCAGCGGGCTCGGCCTTTTATGCCAGAAGGGTGGGGCGGCCCGCGCAGGCCGCGCCCCCAGCCCGAGCCCCCCAGTCGCGTTCGCGCTAGCAGTCTCCAGGCCCCGCTGACGTAATGCTTCAAGCCCCAGGGACTGTCCAGGGGGCTGGACCATGGGCCCGTAGCCAATCAGCACAGGTTTGCAGGCCGGGCGAGGAATAGGGGCTCTGCGGAGCAGGGTGGGGGCCTGCGCATTGTGTAGGGGTGGGGGTGGGGTGGGGTGGAAATACAGGGTACTGAGAACTGGGTGTGGGTGAAGGAGCCGAGGACACTGAATGTGGCAGGCAGGGAATGGGGGAAGAGCTGGCACTGGATAGGGGACGCAAGGGGATCGGAGCAGGTGGAGAGGCCGTCAGGTGCGCCGGAAAAGAGGGCGATTTGCTGCGGGTGCTGGCAGGTGGTAGGGTTGAGGTGGCGAAGGTTGTGCTGCCGGCGCCGACTGGGGCGCCTCCTCCGCCAAGGGCCAGATATCCGTAAGCCCCCGACCCCCGTGAGACCACTGCCCCTTTCCCCAACCCTAGAGGCCAGCGACTGTTCAACGGCCGACCCCTGGCCGCACAGAGCCTTGGGAGAGGACAGGCGGGCGCAGAGGAAGTCGTGTGTAATCAGGGTGCTGGGGTGTGAAGAGCCGCGATCCTGGACACCGGAGGCTCGAGAGCCCCAGGATGCCCTCCGCTCCGCCCAGCATCAGCCCGTTCTCTTTGTCTCTGATAAGGGCCTCTAGCGCCCTCTCCGTGGCTGCAGCACCCAGGGCTGGGGCGACCCTCTGCTTTCTCCAGGCCCGCTCGACCCTCTCCAAGAGTCCACAGATCCTCCGCTAGCACCAAGGACCCTCCACCGCGCGGGTTGGCTTTTGTTCCTTGGAGTGGATGGGGTGGGTGGGCTAGGAGCGCAGTCTGGACTGTCCAGCGGTCAGAACGAGGGTGGGGTCCAGGGGCGGGGCTAAGGCAGAACAAAGGGCTCATAAGTGCGTGGGATGCCTCCCACAATTATTTAAAAGTCACACCCCAGGTGCTCCCCGGATTTGGGTTCGGTTCATTTATTGTCCATTGTGGGCCTGGGTTCCAAGGGTGGTCATCTTCCATCAGGCTCTGGATCCCACAGCGGCCACGCGGTCCCCAATCTTCCGGCTGCTGATGGGGAGGCGGATACGCCTAAAAACTGCGGCACTGCGAGGGAGAGGCCCCCCGAGACCCGGCGAGCGCACAAAGTGTGTGCGCAGACTCGGAGTACCCACCCTCCTTCAAATCTACAGTTTCTAGGTAGTCAAAGAAGGAGCCGATCACTTTGTTACTTTTCGTGTGAGAGAGACAGAGACAGAGAGGGAGACAGAGAGAGACACACAGAGAGAGACACACAGGGAGACAGAGACACAGAGACAGAGGAGAGACAGAGACAGAGAGGGAGACAGAGAGACACACAGAGAGAGACACACAGGGAGACAGAGACACAGAGAGACAGAGAGCAGAGACAGAGACAGAGACACAGAGGAGAGACACACAGAGAGAGACACAGAGAGACAGACAGAGACAGACGGAGAGAGGAGAGAGAGGGAGAGAGAGAGAGAGAGAGATGCTGAACCTGAGGGCGCAAAGGGCGCCTGGAGCGCTGCACGGGCTCACCGCCCACCCGAGCCCCGCGGCTCCGCCCGCGGCGAGGCGCCCCCGCCCCCGCTCCCGCCGGAACTCCCGCGAGAGCAGCGGGAGGCCGGGTCGCGGCGGGGAGGACACCCTCCCGGACCCTGGGGCGCGCCGTCAGTCAGCGCCTCGCTTTCCCGCGGGGGGCTTTCAGCTCCCTTCCGGGGCGCAAAGAGAAAGAGCCGGAGCCCGGCCGGCCCTGCCGGGCGCAGAGCGACGCCCCGGCGCCGAGGCCGCCGACGCTGCCGCCGAGCGTGGGCGAGGCTGCGCTCGGCCCGAAGGCCCCCCGCTCGCCCCGCCCGCCCGGGTTCCAAGGATCTGGGGCTTCACCCCGAGTTTCTGCTCCAGCTCCTGCGGGCGCGGAAACGTCAAGGGCAAACGATCCCCAAAGGTCACACAGCAAGTTAAAGACGGGGCGCGGCCGCAGCGGCCCCCCGCGCCCCGGCCTCGGGGACCGTGACCCACCCGCCGGTGTCCGCGCCCGCCTGGAGCTGCGCGCGGGGGCCGAGCCGCGCCTCCGCTGCCGGCTCGGGCGGGCTGCGGGCGCCGGGGAGGGGCGAGGGCGGGGAGCCCGCCGAGGTCAGCGCCCCTCGCTCTGCTGCGGGGCCGGGCGCAGGCGCACCCGGGTCGCGCGTGTCGGCCGGCGGCTGTGTGGTGAAGGGCGTTCGGGACGCGGCGAGCCTGGCACTTACCCTCCGAAAACCCGACGCCCGGGGGGCTGGGCGCTCTGCTTCAAGGTCCGCTCCTCTTGCCTACGTTTTGCTCGTGCCCCCCCCCCCCCCCCGGCCTTAAAAACATGGGTGACACTATTACAGACGTCCCCCATCCGCCCCGGCCTTTGCGCCCCTCCACCCAGCCCTCGGACCCCCCACACCCACCTCAAGACCCGCCTTCGCCCTAGCCGGCCTGCCCCTCCCCGACTGGGAGTTGGGGTGCCGCGCTTTTGTTCCCCACAGGCACTGACGGTGTGTGGGAAGGTCACCTGCCGGTGACGGCCAGTCTTGAGGCCTTTCCGATGATCTGCTCACCCTTCCCTGGTCCATGGAGTTCCCGAGAAGGGGCTTTCAAAGCAAAAAAGCTTAGTTCTCAGCTGGGCCCTCCTGCGTTTCTTTTTGTCTGTTTCTTACACACAATTTCTCTCCACCGAGGTCGCTGCATCCCAGACGTGAAGGTGTCAGGGCTGGAAGTCCATCATCGCTTACCTGCCGTTAGTTTTAATGATGTGCCAACATTGCTAAATTTTCCCTTCCTGAGACAATTGTAGAAATAACTTAGTGTAAAATAAACTCCAGCATTTGTTTTACGCATAACTGAACTAAGATACCCCCTAAGCTATTAAAATTATATTTGCTCTCACAACTTTCAGAGTGCATTCGACGGCAGATTCTCAAGTGATTTTTGCATTTCTCCATTACACACAAAGTCGTTGTTTTAATTACTTGAAGTTTGACAGAAAGGAGGCAATGCATGGCTGATCTGGTAATAAAATTTTAAAGCATTGTTTTCTTAAAGCAAGATATACCCTTTTTTACACACTTACTGAAATGACAAGACAGCCAGCTTTCGGGGTTCCCACTCCCGCCAGCTTTCGCCACTTAATACCCGGGTCACAGCCGGGCCGCGCGCCCTGCCGCCGGGATGCACGCAGTTTCCTAGGCAACCGACACTTGGCCAATCAGTGAAGAGGAACTGAAAGAAAGAGACTGCGGATCCGTCATTATTTCCGACATACCTTCTCAGTGCTCTCCAGCTACAAAGATTGGAAAGCTACCAATCCTAACATTTAAGTAAAGGAGTCAAATGCTCGGAGGATTGGGGCTGGGAAGCGCTCGGCCCTGCAGTGTCTGCGGGAGCGGGTGGGGCGGTTCCGGGACCACAGAGACCTGCGCTTTCTCAGATTTGTCGTTCCCCTGCTTGCATCCCACTGTCCGCCCCCTTCACCCTGGGTGAGAGCCCGCTGCTCCGGGCAGAGCCTCCCATGCCCGCTGCTCCCGGCGGAGCCTCCCCATGCCCGCTGCTCCCGGCAGAGCCACCCCATGCCCGCTG
This sequence comes from Miniopterus natalensis, assembly GCF_054644295.1. Classification (NCBI taxonomy): domain Eukaryota; kingdom Metazoa; phylum Chordata; class Mammalia; order Chiroptera; family Miniopteridae; genus Miniopterus; species Miniopterus natalensis. The sequence goes on from NC_142089.1 coordinate 82,384,027, forward strand.
CTCCCGGCGGAGCCTCCCCATGCCCGCTGCTCCGGGCAGAGCCTCCCCATGCCCGCTGCTCCGGGCAGAGCCTCCCCATGCCCGCTGCTCCCGGCGGAGCCTCCCCATGCCCGCTGCTCCCGGCAGAGCCACCCCATGCCCGCTGCTCCCGGCGGAGCCTCCCCATGCCCGCTGCTCCCGGCAGAGCCTCCCCATGCCCGCTGCTCCGGGCGGAGCCTCCCCATGCCCGCTGCTCCCGGCGGAGCCTCCCCATGCCCGCTGCTCCGGGCAGAGCCACCCCATGCCCGCTGCTCCCGGCAGAGCCTCCCCATGCCCGCTGCTCCGGGCAGAGCCTCCCCATGCCCTTTAGTGGAAGGACTGCCTGGGTGGGAACCTCGGAGCCCTGCCCTGCCATCGCTGGGCGCGGTGCGGACCAGCCGGCCCAGGTGACGAGAGACTAGAACGCAGAGAAGGTTCTGAGAAAGCAGCTCAGTGTGGGCACATTTACTTTTGTTCCTGAGTGAGGCAGTCTGTTTTCCTGCGGCCGGCGTTCCGCTTGGGTTTAAATGGCCTGAGTCCAGGCCGGGATTGCAGAGCTTTCACAGAAGAGATTGCCTTCTTTGTGCCGAGGGAGCCCGCCCGGCTTTCTCCAGCACCGCTTCCCTCTGTAGGCGGCCTCCCCTCCCCCACGCTGCCGGTGATTTGTGAGCTTCTTAGGTGGGGGGAGGGCAGGCCAGAGAATGCTTGCTCTGAAAATCCTCGGGAAATGGTGTTTTATGATACAGGGCCAGACTGTGTAGAAAACAAACAGAAGAGTAGACAGTACCCATTAATGAAACATTATAAATACTACAATTGACAGGGCTCCCTTGCAAAGTGAGGTCCCTGAAATCAACAAGCGTATAAATAAATCCCTTCTGACATGAATGAGTACACACAGGAGGATATGCTGGAGGAGCCATTTTCAGCCTCAGGGGCAGACTGCTGCAGAACCGTGTGCTGGCAGGAATGGGGTCCACAGGATGGAGTGCTGGCAGGAATGGGGTCCACAGGATGGAGTGCTGGCAGGAATGGGGTCCACAGGATGGAGTGCTGGCAGGAATGGGGTCCACAGGATGGAGTGCTGGCAGGAATGGGGTCCACAGGATGGAGTGCTGGCAGGAATGGGGTCCACAGGATGGAGTGCTGGCAGGAATGGGGTCCACAGGATGGAGTGCTGGCAGGAATGGGGTCCACAGGATGGTGTGCTGGCAGGAATGGGGTCCACAGGATGGTGTGCTGGCAGGAATGGGGTCCACAGGATGGTGTGCTGGCAGGAATGGGGTCCACAGGATGGTGTGCTGGCAGGAATGGGGTCCACAGGATGGTGTGCTGGCAGGAATGGGGTCCACAGGATGGTGTGCTGGCAGGAATGGGGTCCACAGGATGGTGTGCTGGCAGGAATGGGGTCCACAGGATGGTGTGCTGGCAGGAATGCCACTCCACAGAGAGGCTGTTTCACCAGGGGCTGCTGCTCACAAAGGCTCCACAGCTTGCCATTTCTCTTCCAAATCTGCCCTAGACCTTTGTTTGCCATTTAAATAAAATCAAAACATGCATATTTAGATAGATATACACAGATTCATATAGTAACACCTTTGCCTCTTCCTTTTAGATGCCTAGTGGGCATTGATTAATTATGTTTTCAAAGCAGAAACAGGCCAGCTCTGAGTAGGAACTCTTGACATGCCCAGCCTGCTTTTGAATGGCCACCACATATTCATAACATTTTTCAAGAAAATAATGCATTAAGAAAGCTTCTGAGAGAACTCACTACCTCTTTCCAAATAACCCCTAGAAAGGAAATTTATCAAAAGATTTAATTTCTCATTTATACTCCAAAAAATTGAAAGAGTTTCAAAGAGATACTTGTACACTGTGTTCATACAGCTTTATTCACAGCAGCCAAAATGTGAAACAATCCTAAGTGTACATCAACCCATGAGTGAATGAACAAAACGTGGTATATACTGGCAAAGAAAAAAATTCAACGGAGTACATTTGAAGATCTAATTGGCTTTATTAAGCAATTCATGAATCGGGCAGCATCGCATCCAGCAACTAGAACGGTGCACTGATGGGTGGTACAGAGTGGAAGGTTTCTACCCGAAGAAAGGTGAGGCAAGGGAGCTATTAACAAAAGAAAAGAAAGGGTTATATTTAGACTAGGACACCATCTTTTTGGGGAAAAAGGAATGGCAAGGGTTTTAATCATGCAGTCTGCCTTTTCTCTCTGTGGGGAATGGAGAGGACCCACAAAACAAACTGCTTCATTGGTGTTGACCAGAAAATTCCAGACCAGTTGATTAAGATTATGTTTCTGGGGGAGGTTGAAGCAGCAATTATAACCACAGAACCAGCTCAAAATGGTCTATCCTGTTTAACCAGATACTGAGTTGCTTTGGGGAGACTAGACCAAAACTGCGAGTCTTGCAGCCAAAGCATAAGCAAAGGAGAAAACTTTGACCCCCAGCTGCACCCACAACCAAAGTTTCTCCCCGCCTCCCCCTAAACCAAAGGGCCTGGATATAACTGGATCTTGAAAGCTGGAACCCTTTCAGAAGCAAAGGGTCATTTGTCCGGGAAGAGCTGGTGTTGACACCCCTTACCATCAATGGCCAGCTCCAAGGCCCTCCAATTAAAACCTGCCCCACCAGCACTTCCGCATACCTGTTCCCCTCATGCCCTTTAAAAGCCCACCCTGAACCCTGGATTGGGGAGTTTGGGTTTTGAGCATTAGCTTCCTCCGTCTCCAGTTCTCCGGGTGGTGCCATTTATAATAAAATAGCCAACTTTCTCCACTGAGATTCTCAGTGTTTCATGTTTGGTTCTGCTGGCTCCAGGTGAACAAACTTTCTCTTCTGTGACACAGTTAGATCAGGTATTAAATCTAGGTTTAGTATCATGTGCTTTAGTGCAAGTGACACCATTTTGGGCCTGTGGTTTTCTCTTTAACACTACACACAATGGAATATTATTCAGTCTTAAAAGAATTTAATTTCTGACACCTGCTATAACATGAATGAATGAACCTTGAAGATATTATGCTAAGTGAAATAAGCCAGTTATGAAAAGACAAATACTGTATGATTTCATGAGGTAACTGTAGTAGTCAGATTCATAGAGACAAAATGAATGGTGGTTGCCAGGGGCTGGGGGAGGAGTAATGGGAAGTCAGTGTATAGTTCCAGTTCTGCAGAAACGAGATCTGGAGATGGGTGGATGGTTGCACAGTGTGAATGTACTTAATGCCACTAAACTGTACACTTAAGAAAAAACGTTGTGTGCATTTTACCAGAATTAAAAATAAAAATTTTTTAAAAGTTTAGTTTCTCAGTATCTCCTAAATATCGAGTGGTATTTTTTTTTTTTTTTTTTTTGGTCTTGGAGCTAAAACAGTGCTCCAATTTTCTCAACAATATATGACCAGGATGAAAGGGCTCATCTGTCCTGCGCACAGTGGGGGCATCAGGGCCACTTCATTGCAAGGCTCCCAGCAAGGAGAACAGGAAGCTATTGCTTAAAACCCCATAACACCCCAAAATCCCCAGTGGCTTACAATTAGGGAATTTTAAAGGCAAAAAAAAAAAAAAAATCATGAATAAGGGGTTCAGGGTCATGGGCTGGGCTGATTGGTCAGTTCTTGTGCAAGCTTCCGCAAGCTTCCTCATCTGATTTATTTAGCTCTTGGCAGCACCCTGTCTGGAGCTTTTGTGGCTGTGGCCAGGTCGTCTTGAGGCGGGTTAGTAAGAAGCTAGGAAAATTCTTTGGCAAGTGGAACGGGAAATCGAGACGGCTAAACAGATGACCAAGCAACTTACAGCCAGATAATAAAATGCAAGATCTTATCTTCCCTAACCAAGGACATTTAGGAGCAAATGGTTTACACATTCCAGACCATGCCGGGGTAGATCTGCCTTGGTCCCGCTGCTCCCTCTTCAGCGATATTTGTTGAAGGTGAAACTGACCAGAGAAGGACCCTGACTGCTCCATAGGCATTTTTGATGAATCAGCATATTAAAGGACACACCTGGAAAGCTGATGAATATTCTATTGAGATCCTCCCCTGAGACCTCTTCTAAAATTCCCATCTTTAGAAAACATAAAACCATGCTTTCTCTTGAGCATGCCCCAGCCTTCCTCCCTCACCCCTTCTTCTCACAGGGCGTATCTTGGCTTTCTTTCTCCTAAGCTATAAAGGTTCCCAGGAGACAGCAACCAGGGGAGCAGCGGGCAGCGGCAGTGTGTCTCGGGCTAACCCCGCAGACCTGTCTCCAAGGGCCCTCTTTTTGCATCTATAACTTGTTTCCTGAATCCACACAGCACAGCTGGCTCCTTCTTCCACCTCTGCTGTGACTTTCTTTCTAAAGGGCCAAGGAAGCCCCACCTGGACTCACTCCTGTTGGTATGATCTTGTCTATTCTATTTTAAGCCCTTCCTTTTTCACACTGTTCCCAGCTTTAATAAACGTACTCTCAAAATCACCTGAACTTGTGTCATGAAATGTTTCCTGACTGCAGAGTGCCCTCTGCTGAACAAGCAGGGAAGCTTACCAAGAATTTCATACATAAATGACACTGCATTTTCTCTATGCCATTGTTTCTATTGCAGGGGAGGAAAAATTGTTATTTTTTTTTTTTTTTTAAATGATGGTTTGTGGGGTTTTAAAAAATATATCTTTATTGATTTCAGAAAGAGGAAGGGAGAGGGGGAGAGAGAGAGTTGAATCATCAATGATGAGAGTCATCACTGATTGCTGCCTCCTGCACACCCCGACTGGGGATCAAGCCTGCAACCTGGGCATGTGCCCTGACCAGGAATCAAATCTTGATCTCCCGGATCCTAGGTTGATGTTTAACCGCTGAGCCACGCCTGGCCAGGCTCCTCTGTTTTTTGAGGTTCTTGGTGGAGACAACCCAGTAATAAAAAGGTTAACTGGAAAAAAGCAACAGAAGTTTAATAATATGTACACCTCTCATATGCATTGAAGAGTCCCAAGAAAACTGAGTAACTCCTAGAAATGGCCCAAGCCATCACCTTAAGGACAAAAGAAGAGGTTGGGAGGTTATCAGGAAAAGCAGAGTAAACAAGGGAATGGGTATTATGTAGATTTAGGTCAGTGCTTCTCCAGGGTGAGAGTCCCTACAGGCTCATCCTCCTCCAGCTTCTCCTGCGTCTGCCTTTTCTTAAGAAAAACCAGTTGAAGAGAGAGTTAGAGATGGTGGGGGACTGAGTGGGAGCTACACTGACACTCCTGGGACCAACTGGAATTACAAATAATAGAGAAAAACCATCCTGAATAATCAACTGCAACTGAAGACAAGCTGGAGAGCAGCCTCACAACCAAGGAGGAAAAGGGGAGACCACACAGAGACAGGTAGGAAGTGTGGAGGTGTGAGAGGGCTGGCTGGGCTCCCACAGGCAGCAGCTGAAGGTCCTGAGGGAGATCTCAGCTTTGGGGGGTTCCCATTGAGGACTCTGGGGGCCTAAACCCCAGGCTGGGCTTCCCAGTCAAGAGCACCAGAACTGAGAAAGGTGCTCACATAACATCTGGCTTTGAAAAGAAGCCAGGTTTCTGTCTGCCAGGGAGAGACAGCTGGAAATGCAGGCACCCTCTTAAAGAGCCAATGCACAAAGTTTTGTGTGCAGCTGCTCACCTTGGGCTCCAGCAGAGGGAGGGAAGAGTGAACTAGAGTGGTGTGAGGAGAATCTAGGGTTGTGGGCTCTAGAGATAGAGCTCAGAGGGCCCCCTTTGGATTCCTGTGTCCCCATAAGGCCAAGGCAGACACTTACCTTCCAAGGAGCTTTTGCCTGAGGGGGAAGCAATTGCCCCACCCTGCTGGAAAATCTCTCACCCTACCCTATGGGTTCCAACAGCCTGAGGCTCATTAAGAATATCAGATTAACCAGCCTGCAGGCAGAGGTAGACTTCAGAGTGCTTTGTGTCTTTGCCTAATGTGCTTCTGGACTTGGACCTTGGAAAAGCAGACTTTGGTGTGCATCTTGGTCCAGTGCAAATGCACCCAGCCCCAACAGAGGGAACCTTAAGCTGTAGGTTGTTGATAGCTCCAAACAGGGTACTCAAGGCCAGTCACAAACAGCATTTGACATTGGCCTGCACCACAGACTGTCCAAAAAGACTGAGAGTCCTAGCAGGCCTACCTAATACATAGAAACAAACCCAAATAAGCAGCCAAAGTGGGGAGACAAAAAACCAAACCCCTAATGAACGAACAAGAGAAGTCTCCAGAAAAAGAGCTAAGTGAAATGGAAATAAGCAATCTATCAGATATAGAGTTCAGAATACTGATTGTAAGAATGCTCAACAGCATAAAAAAAGATATGGAAACTATGAAGGAAATTAAGAATGATATAGGAGAAATAAAGAATACATTAGAAGGAATAAACAGCAGATTAGAGGAAGCTGAGAATTTGATCAATGAATTAGAAAACAAGGTAGAAAAAAAATCACGCAATCAGAGATCCAAAAAGAAAAAATAATTAAAAAACAGGGGGACAGTCTAAGGGAACTGTGGGACAACATAAAATGTAACAATATTTGCATCATAGGAGTGCCAGAGGAGGTCAAAAGTAAGCAAGAGTTAGAGAACCTGTTTGAAGAAATAATGGCAGAAAACTTCCCTAACCTGGTCAAGGAAAAAGTCACACAAGTTCAGGAGGCACAGAGAGTCCCAAGCAAGAAGAATCCAAAGAGACCCATGACCAGACACATCATAAATAAAATGCCAAAAGTTCAAGAAAAAGAGAGACTCTTAAAGGCAGGAAGAGAAAAGCAATCTGTTACCTACAAAAGAGCTCCCATAAGGCTGTCAGCTGACTTCTCATCAGAAATTCTACAGGCCAGAAGGGAACGGCATGAAGTATTCAAGGTAATGCCAAACAAGGACCTGAAACCAAGACTACTCTATTCAGCAAGGCTGTCATTCAAAATAGATGGTGAAATAAAGAGGTTCCCAGACAAAACAAGAATAAAGGAATTTATCACCACCAAACCAGGATTGCAGGAAATGTTAAAGGGACTGCTGTAATAAGAAGTAGAAATAGAAGCATTGCAAGAAATCTTTAAGGGACTGCTGTAATAATAATAAGAAATATAGAGACAAACATAGGCATAAAGAAATAAAATGGCAATAAATAAGGACCTATCAATAATAATCTTAAGGACTTTAAGGGAGAGATCAACAGCAATACAGTCATAGTCAGGGACTTAACACCCCACTGACTTCACTGGATAGATCTTCCAGACAAAAAGTCAACACAGAAACAGTGACCCTAAATGACATACTAAATCAGATGGATTTAATTGATATTTACAGAACATCTCACCCCAAAGCTGTAGAATATACGTTCCTCTTAAGTGCACATGGGTCACGCTCAAAGGTAGACCACATGTTAGGACACAAAATAAGTCTCTACAAGTTCAAGAAGATTGAAATCATATCAAGCATCTCAGGTCACAAGGGCATGAAATTAGAAATCAACTATAGTAAAAACACTCAAAAACATTCAAACACATGGAGGCTAAATAGCATGTTATTAGACAATGAATGGGTTACCAATAAGATCAAGAAAGAAATAAAAAACTCCCTGGAAACAAATAAAAATGAACACACAACAACCCAAAATCTATGAGACACAGCCAAAGCAGTCCTAAGAGGGAAGTTTATAGCACTGCAAGCCTCCCTCAAAAAGCAAGAAAAAATTTTAGTAAACTATCTAACCCTACAAATAAAGAATTAGAAAGCTCTTGGACCAGGGCTTGTGTTTGCTGGGAGCTTTTTTACTGCTGCTTCAACTTCATCAGCTGTTATTGGCCTATTCAGGTTTCCTGATTCTTCCTGATTCAGTTTTACATGATCTCACTCATATGTGGAATCTAATAAAGAAAACAGACTGAAGAACAAAATAGATCCAGAAGCATGGAACAGACTGATGAATCTCAGTGGGAAGGCAGGGGTGGGAAGCAGGTGGGGAGAGATTAATGAATCAAAAAATTTATATCCATATATGCATAACCCATTGGAGGTGAAGGCCTTGGGCAGGGGCAGATATGGGGTGGAGGGGATCAATGGGAAAGAAAGGGTGACATGTGTAATACTTTCAACAACAATTAAAAAAAGCAAAGCAAAGCAAAGCAAAGCAAAGCAAAGCAAAGCAAAGAAAAGAAAAGAAAAGAAAAGAAAAGAAAAGAAAAGAGAAATGTTTCCTGCACAAAGCCAAGAACCCACACATTCCAGACCATGTGGCAACAGACCCACTTCAGTCTTGCCCTGGTCCCTTTCTGGCGACAGTCTTTCTTTTTTTTCAAATTTATCTTTATTGTTTAGAGTATTACAGGTGTCCCATTTCCCCCCCCCAATTGATCCCCTCCACTTCGCTCCCACCCCCTTCCCCGGCCTTCACCCCGTTATTAACTCTGTCCATGGGTTATGCATATAACTTCTTTGGTTAATCTCTTCCCACCCTCCACCCCCCTCCCCTCTTTCCTCTGAGATATGATCGTCTGTTACATGCATCAATGTCTCTGGATCTATTTAGTTCATCAGATTCTTTTGTTCATTAGCTTCTTCTTAAAGAAGACCCTTCAACTTTTCCTGTAGTGCTGGTCTGGTGGTGATGAACTCCTTTAGCATTTTCTTATCTGTGAAGCTCTTTATTTGACCTTCAATTTTAAGTGATAACTTTTCTGGGTAGACCAATCTTGGTTGTAGTTCCATGTTTTTCATCACTTTGAATATTTCTTGCCACTCCCTTCTGGCCTGCAAGGTTTCTGTTGGGAAATCAGCTGACAGTCATATGGGTGCCCCCTAGTAGGCAACTAACTGCTTTTCTCTTGCTGCTTTTAAGATTCTCTCTTTGTCTTTAACCTTTGGCATTTTAATGATGATGTGTCTTGCTGTGGGCCTCTTTGGGTTCCTCTTGTTTGGGACCCTCTGTGCTTCCTGGACTTGAAAGTCGATTTCTTTCCCCAGGTAGGGGAAGTTTTCTGTAATTATTTTTTCAAATAGGTTTTCAATTCCTTGGTCTCTTTCTTCCCTTTCTGGCACCCCAATAATACGAATGTTGGGCCTCTTGAAGTTGTCCCTGAGGCTCCTTATACTATTTTCATATTTCTGGATTCTTTTTTCTTTTTGCTCTTTGGTTGGGTGTTTTTTGTTTCCTCATGTTCCAAATTGCTGATTTGATTCTCAACGTCCTCTACTCTACTGTTGATTCCATGTAAATTATTCTTCATTTCAGTTCGTGTAGCTTTCATTTCAAATGGGTACTTTATTATGTCATTGATTTTCAATTATTTCCCTAATAGTCTGCTTAAACATCCTTATAAACAAAATTCTGAACTCTGTATCTGTTAGTTTTCTTGGATCTATTTCATTTAGTTCCTCTTCTAGAGATTTCTTCTGTTCTTTCCTGTGTGACATGTTTCTTTGCCTCTGCATTTTGGCTGCTTCCAGGTGTTTGTTTCTATGTATTAGGTAGAGCTGCTATGTCTCCTGGAATTTGTAGAGTGGCTTTGTGTAGTAGGTGTCCTGTAGGGTCCAGTGGCTCAGCCTCCCCAGTCACCTGAGCTGGGCCTTCTAAGTGCTCCCCTGTGTGGGCTGTGTGCACTGTCCTGTTGTAGTTGAGCCTTGTTTGCTGTTGGTGTCCCTGGGAGGAACTGACCCTCAGGCCAATCAGCTGTGAGGACCAGCTGTAACTACAGCCAAAGAGCTGCTATGCTGGAGGCACCCCTATGGAGCAGGCTTTACTTCAATGGAGCTTTGGCATTCACCAAGTGTGCCCCTTGAGTGTGTCACTCATGGATGTGGTAGGGTTGTGATCCAACGTGGTCGAGTCTGACCACCAGGTGCACTGTCTCTGAGGCCTCCTGGGAGGTGCAAAGTCAGCCTCTGCCAGTGCCTTGCCCAGGGCCACCCAGCATGAGCTACACAGCAAACCGTAGTTGGCTGCTACTTGTGCTGGGCTTGGTGTTGTCCAGGACAGGCCAAGCTATGAGCCAATGCAGGTGCCGCTAGTGCCAGGCCTGGGGCTGCTTATCAAGCCGTGTGGGGCAGCTGCTGCTTGTTTGAGAGATTTTAGGAAAGTCCTAAGCAGGAGGCTCGAGAGACCACTTGAGTAGAAAAGCCCCTGGAAATGGCCTGGATGAGCCTGCAGGTGGGGAGGGGCGGGGCCTCTGGGAATCACGGGGCGGGGCCAAAGGTGAGTCAGGTGCTGGCGACTCAAACATGGCGCCCGGCTGACGGCTGTGTGTGGGGAGGATTCGCCAAAGGAGCCATGGCCTCCACCAGCTCTTCTGCCTCGGAGGAAGCCACCCCTCCAGCTCTCGCTCCAATTCCAGGCAGGTTAGTTCCCCCCCGAGTGTCCCGGGTCCTTTCAGGCTGCTGCCCGGTGCTGGGCTCAGAGGGAGCGTCCAAGTAAGTCTATGCACGGGCCCTTTGAGAGGAGCTACTGGGGCTCCCGCAGCCTCTGTGACCCTCAGGGACAGTCCCCGCTGGTTTCACAGCCCGGAGTTGTGGGAACGTCTCTTCCCGATCTAGAGCCCTGGGCTGGGGGTCTGCTGTGGGGCTGGGACCCGTTACTCCTCCAGGAAATCCCCACCGCCGAGATCCCCTCCCGGGTTTAACCCGCAGCACCAGGTAGGGCCGTGGCACGTCTCCGATTCAGCCCCGATCCTCCCACGTCTGTGGCCCTCCTACTGGTCTCGGTGCTTCTTCAGCTCCCTGGCTGTGGGGCTTCAGCCAGATCTCAGGAGGCTCAGAGTGATGGTGGTTCTGTATTTTAGTTGTAATTTTGACGTGGTTGTGGGAGGCGGCGGGTGCAGCTGTTACCTACACTGCCAGCTTGTTTCTCCTCTTGTGGTTCTTCACCTTATCTGATGCAAATTGCTTGGGGACAGTCTTTCTTGCTTGCATAGTTCTGCAGAATATCTTGGGATTGTGAGTCAATTATGTTACCTTAAGGGCAAAAAAATCACAACAATCCCCAAACAGAACTATATGCCTTGCGCTTAACAGGCTATCGTCATCTATTACCTCAAGCAAATATACCTTTATACTACTCCCTGAAACCTGCTTAACCAGCAGCCTCCCAGCTCCAGGACATGACTACATTCCAGTGCAGCTATGACTCTTAAAAGGGCTAATTTAATAATTTTAACTAAAAACTAAATTCTAGTATAGCTAGTCTTTTATGATTTGCTATCAGTTTCAAATACATAGCTATTTTAAAAACCAGTATCTGTATCATCATTTATTGCTTCTCCTTCTGGCCAGCTGACCACTGAAAACGATGTCAGAGACATCGCAACTGCTAGTTGGATCCTGGTACTTCCTTGCTTCCATTGACTCCCTATAGCTTATTGTATGTAGTATGTATGGTCCAAAATCTTAGCATAGGATTCAGGCCCTTTAAATCTGGGTGTGATCTGCCTTTGCACTGTTACCTGCCACCATTCTGCTTAGACACAGTTTATTTCAGGACCTGCCCACTGATCTCCTTTTTAGGATATCCTCTCTGAGCGTCTGAGTCACTGCTCACACTGTTCCACTAACCTGGAAGGACCAACCTCTCCCATTCTTCACCTGGTAACATTTCATTCATTCTTCATGATGCAGCTAACTAGCCGTGATGTGCGCCCCTGGCTGCCAGGAACAATGAACTATCTATGCTCTGCTCTCCCAGAGGTTTCTCCATACAGCTGGTATGGGTTTTGCATTGATAACAAAGAGCAATGGTCACCAAGCTTTTTCAATGCCTACCTCTTCCAGTTAAAAAAAGTTGAGCACACATTCGTGATATATATCTACTTATTCATTCATAACCTATATTTTTATTTTTATAAGCCAGTACCTCAAGGTTCAGTATAATTAATATGAGAGGTGTCATTAATGATATCAAATGTTAGTCCATACTTCAAATACACTTTTCTGTAAGTTTTAATTTAATTTTAGCCAACATCTTGCCAGACTTGAATTTGTCACAGGTTTCTTCCCTGGCGACAGGCTTCACTGAGGGCTTGCATAGGAGCAGAGTGTCAGCTCTAGCACTTCCTTCTTTTTAATGGGTTTCATCACTGATATCATCTTTGCTTTGCCATTTCTTTGCTGTAGTGTCTTCGTCACTTGCCCAGTTGTGAGGATCAGTGGAGCAAATTCTAAATAATATGGTGGGTGTGCACACTGTCAGCTCCTCCTTCATGGACCCCGCTTCCAAGGAATGACTCGTGACGTGTGACCACAGGACACAGCATCCTGTGAGGGCGCCAGTGTCATTTCAAACATTAACTATTTAAAGAGTAATTTCTTTACTTTTATAGGAAATACGCGTAAATAAGAGTTCTCACAATTTCTTTCCATACTGCCCTTGGAGACCTCTAGATTGGATTAGAGCTCGTTCCACAGAGACCTCTGTTTCCTTCTCTTTGTGGCCCCTGTATCACAGGGACCACCATATCCTCTTAGCTTTTCTGTTTCCCACCTTGCCTGAAACCAAGTACAAGCAAACAATGAGTATTCTTTGAGTAAATAAAATACTCAGCTACAGGGAAATCAGAAAACCCCCAGCTACTTCTCATCCAAACAAGAGCAGTTGCTCTTCCAGTAAGCACCGCGGAACCACCCTTCTTTCTCTGTGTCATACCTGCTGGCCTGGCCAGGCCATGCTCCCCCTCCACAGACGCTGCTGTCCCGGAAGGACGTTGGACCCTGCGGCCCCAGAGGGGACCCTCCCCTGCATTCCCTGCGAGCAGCTGCCAGCCCTTTTCTTGCATTTGCACCCCCTCTTGTCCGTACTGGCAGTGTGCTGAGACTCAGGTAAGAGCCTCGTAGGCCAGAAGGAAAGGGCAGAAGGAAGCAGCTCCTTGGGAGGGCGTTGAATTACTAGCCTGTTTCCTCGCTGGCCCGTCTCTGTGAGCAAGCAGGTTTGAGACAACCGAACAGAGTGCGCTTTCTCCCCCGGGGGGGAGGAGACAGAAAGGCAAATCCCTCCTCCGTGAAACCAGAGGAGAGATGAAACAGTTGGCCCCACTTTCTGAACCTCACTAGTAAAGAAAGATTTCTTTGGGCAATCTAGAGAAAAGATCGGGTCATGAATAAAACTGGGGAAAGTCGCAGTTGTCCCAGGCTTTTCCAAAACAATATTCGATGCTAGAAGGTGATAAATCAATTCCTACAAAATTTTTAAGGAAAACGTGCCCCAATAGTTGTATATCCAGTCATATTGCCTTTTAATTTTAAAGGTAATAAGTATTTTTAAACATAGAAGAATGAAGAAAATGTAGTTTCTGTGAGCCATTTTTGGGGCGGGATAAGAACCCAGGGAATACAGAAATAGATTTTAGACGGGTTGGCTGTTCGACAGCAAGCGACCGAATGGGGAACGCTGCCTCTGAATGTGGCCTAGACACCAACTCAGAAGTCCTCCAGCTGGGGGTCCCTGCTCCTTCAGCAAAGGACTTTGCAAATACCACCCTGGGGTGCTGGTGGTGACCCTGGCCAAGGACCTGAAGCTGCCAGGTCTTCACTGAGTCCCCTGCAAATTGAAATTATTACTGCCTTACAAGGAATTCATTGCTTGCCAGTTTATTGTGGGAGCTACGTCTGCTGCTGGGGTAGAGGACGTCACATGGTGGGCTAACGGGCAGCACGGGCGTTAAAAGTATCACATAAAAATACTTAACAAATTGTAAGATTTTAGGCAGAAAATCAAAGCAACAAAGACATTGTTTGAAGATCTTACAATTTAAAATAAGATTCTTTCCGAGGAGGCAAGTGGGCTTAGAGACGGTCCGAGTGCTTGGAGAAGGGAACCGACTGCGGCGGAAACCGAGCGTCTCACGTTGACACGAAGGTCGCGTGTGAAGGAGCCGGACCCACGACGGGAAGGCCAACACCCTGTGGAAACACCACATAGTTCTCTAAGGAATTTTGTAAAAACTTTCAGGGGCAAAAATATGCTGTATTGAAGCTAAACGACTAAGGAAAGATGACGTCTAAAGGCCACCAGGCTTAAGAAGAATATGACTAATTTAAGAACAAGCAGCAGCTACTGTGGAAAGCAACTGGGAGGAGACGTCCCCGCGGCTCAGAGCTCAGGGCACCGCGTCGGAGAGGCCTCTGCGGGCGGGGCTGCTTGCAGAGAGGAGGAAACGTGTTCAGTCAGTGCAGCTGGCCGTTGGTGCAGAGGCTTTTAAAAAGGAAACTAGAGAAGGAAGAAGGTGAAGTCAGGCTGGAGACCCGAAGGAAAACCCTGCAGCAGAAAGTAGGGACCCGTAAGGCTTCTCACGGGAGAATCCTTGGCTCTGTCGGAGGAGCCGACTCAGGCCTGGTCCAGGTGGAAGAGACACGGCAGGGGCTCCCGGCTACAGGGGGGTGCAGACTTAGAGCAGAGGCGTGAGGGAACACTGACTGAATTATGGCCACCAGAGAGATCGTGCAGACCCCAGACTGTTCTTCACGGGGAGAAAACTCATGGCACCCGGCCCACTGTTCTCACAGGGGCAGAAAGTGACTTGTGCCAGCCTGGGACAGAAAGTGACGCAGCTAAACCTGTGACTTCCAGAGTGAGACCCTCTCCACCAGGCTCCTCCCAGTAAAACAGAGGCACACACGCTCAGCACCCACGTGGACAATGTATCCACAGCTCTGACTTCCTTTTCTCTTATGGAAGAAGGACGCCCCAAATAGCTTGTGGATGTGCCCAAGGCGGATCTGGGGAACCATACGAGGTTTCTGGAACAAAATTTGCCTAGGACCTGGGCTCCAGGGGCTTTTGTCAAATCCAAGTAAGGACAGTCTACCCCCTTTTTAAAAATATGTTTTTATTGGTTTTACAGAGAGAAGAAGGGAGAGGGAGCGAGAGGAACATCGATTGGTTGCCTCCTGTTACTGGGGGCCAAACCCACAACCTAGGCATGTGCCCCGACAGGGAATTGAACCAGTGACCTTTCAACCAACTGAGCCGTGTGGGCCAGGGCAGGGTCTTCCATTTCACATTGACGACTATCAAAGGTAACGCTGGTGTTGGAGAGCCCGGACTCTCGATGGGAGGGTGCCCAGGAGTCCCCCGGCACGTCCTCACTGTGGGCGGCTCTGGCCTCTACGCCGCCTCCCACTTCACACTGCGGCTGGGCTGCTCCTCCGGACGCAGAGAATGTCCATGCGTGGAGCAGACTCCCTCACAGTGAGGGATGGTCTCCTGGCCCTGGAGAGAGGCCACCCTCTAGAAGCTGAGACCCTCAAGTCCTCTGTTTCTGGCCTGAGGTGACGACTTCACCCTCAGTTCATCCCAAGGCCAGGGGCCATTTGTCTCCACCTTCTGCAAGTTTCAAGAATGTCTTCAGGTTGCTTGGTTGGCTCTCCTCTCACAGCTGTCACAGGACGACTCACAGGCCTCCCCGGATCTTCAGTGGTGATGAGGAACAGGCTGTAGGAAACATCCCCGATGCTTCAAATCCATTTCTGTTGTACTGGTTTTTACTGAATTTCTATTTGCTTCGGCTTACCTGAAATTGTGCATTTTGAGTCATAAATGAAGGAGACTCTGAAGATGAAGCAACCTACAGTATGACTTGACTATTGTATTTCAGTTGCTATAATTCAGGTAACTAGCAAATTATTTGAAACACTGTGAAAACATTTGAAAACAAGATGCCTTTAATGAATATTTTTAAAATTCAGAAATGTTGTCAAGGTACTCTACATGGAGAGAAAGAGCCCTTATTGCAATTCAAAGTGTAGAGAGGTGGTCTTCACCTCCACACGTAATAGTTTCCTCACTCGGGAACTGAGCGACCAGGAATGTCACCACACGTGACTTGTTCCTTTGTACTAGTTGCCTTTACCTGGACGTCTCAGACCCAGTTCTCTTTGTGGTCAGCAGAGCCCGGGGAGACGGGTGAGGCCACACGGGGAGGTGAGGGTAAGGAAACAACTTGCTTCACAGTGCTGCCCCCAACCCCCTAGCTCGAGACGTAGAACCAAGTGCTTACAGGACCTGGCGCTTTCCCAGGGAGCAGAGGAAGGAGGCGTGGTGGCCTTCCGCGAGAAGCGATGGCTTCGGCCTCCTCCAGGTAACCTAGGACCCGAGCGGGGCCCTCGGGCCTTTGCAAGTATTGTCATACAGCCGGGAATACCCAGCTTCATCCTTTGAAACGGTGACGTCACCCACCAAACGTTTACTGTGCAGCAGGCGCTGTTCTAGGCAGCAGACCGCCAGCCGTGAGGGCCTCAGGCCTAAACCCCTAGCACGGCCTCAACATGGCCAAGTTAGAAAAGGAGGGCTCCTGGCTCCCTGCCTTCTCGTTGCGTGCTCCTTCTTTCCTTCCCCGGCGTTGTTTTCGTCCCATTGTTACTCTTTTCCGTACCTTCCTCTCTCCTCTGCTCCACAGTGTGTGGTGGAATGAGGAGCGAAAGGTTACAGGGACCCAGGTGACACCGTCACAGGGCGCCCAGGGCAGCTCGTCACACAGGTGCCAGCAAGGTGACCTGCACGGCATGGGCACTGCCACGGCAGTGCTGTTCCCTCCTCCACTCTGGCCTCCCTCCTGCCTTCTGTTTCTTTTTCTCTGTTACCTGACATAGGAAAATAAGTGCCTGATTCTGGGATTTCATGGGGGAAAATGCACACACAAAGAAGCAAACCTGCAGCCTAAACATCGGTGTCTTTAGTCATTGTAGGATCATCCGTAAGGTGGCCTCTGGGTCAAAAGACAAATCATGTTGGAAAACCCAAACTAAACAGTGCTCCCCACCAGCAGCCAAGAAAGCGCTCCTCCGTCCCATGCCTGCAGCGGCAAAGAGGGAAGTTCCCGTGCAAGGCGGGCTCTGCCTCTGGGCCACTCCTCAGGAAGACCGCACAGAACCACAAGGGTGGGCCTGGTTTCCAGGCGTGCCAGTCGGTCGCCAGGCCAGCCGCGGGCACTATTGGACAGTGACAGTTTGACGTCAGAGCACAAGAGGCAGGAAGAAGAGTGTCCCCATGCCTGCGCCCTCAGCCTTTCACCCATGAGCCGTGAGACCGGGGACAAGCCATCCAACCTGTGCCCGGGGCAGCCTTTACCTGGGGATGGGATGAGAAGAGTAACGTGCCCGCCTGAGAAGGGGCCGTGCTGCCATGGCTCTGAACTCCTTGAAGGCTGGCCCTGGGACCCCACGGGGTATGAGAGCCGTGGAGGTAACACATCAAAGTTGGGCTGATATGGCTGTGGATTGTGACTTTCTTAAGAGCCCACGTCCTTCCATGCTCTTGGCCTACACTAGCGGCACATGACTTTAAAAAAAAGCATTGAACTTTGCTTTTCCCCTTTCTCCCCATGCCTGTCAGCCTTCATTACTGAATGCCTGCTGCTCTGAGAGGGGAGGTATGTTGTTTCAACAAGCGTGCGGTGTCATTGCGTGTGTGCGCGTGGGTGCGCAGAGCTCGCGTCAACAAGCAAAGCGCACCTGCCTCGCTTTAGTTCTGCCTGAGCCCCGGCCCGCTCTCTGCAGTGGGGTGCCTCTCTGATCGTACCTGTGTGACACGCTTGCACTGTCCCTCCCATTAATTAACTGCTTCCTTAAGCTCTGCTGCAGTGGAAGTAAATGAGACTCCATACCATCGTCCCTGCCGTGTTTCTACACGTACTTTATGCAAACCTTCGTTAAGCGACTTAATGGCCTTCTGCTTTCCCAGGTCTTCCTGCCTACTATGCCTTTATTTCCCCTAAAATCCCAATGTCCAGCATTTTTCATGATACTTTCAGACTCCTGCTCTGGTGAAACCACAGGTTCTCCTCCATCCACAAGAGGTATCCTCTTGCTCTAAGAGAGACGGATGGTTGAGGATTGAAGACCTGACTCCAGGTGAGATCAGGCAACGCCCTTCCGCATCACTCACCCAGCTCTGCCTCTTGCTGCTTTGCTCCTGTGGGACTTGGGAGCAGTTTATTCTTGGATTGCTCCTTGTTTGGTGCCAGAGAGTTTTCTATGGCCCCTGGTAAGATGACCGGTGGGGAGAGCTGTGTGGTTCTGTGATATGGAAGCCCAGCTGGCAAAGGTGAGCTCTCAGAAGACACTTTCTCAGGCTAAACACTTGCAGGAAGGGCACGTGTGTGAGTTGTAGATCTATCAACAGTCTCCTTAAAGCTATTCATGACTCTGTGCCCCCTGGAAAGTCTGTGTCCCCCAGTTTGCACCTCACTTTGAAGCCTGCTTTGCTATAGTACAGCCATCCAAAGAGAGAGACCAAGTGTCTCTGGGTCTCAAATGCAAATTGCTGGGAAAGGGGTTCTACTTGGCCCCCATCTTTGATCTCTGGGCTGGAAGTGCAGAGCCCACTGGGCGAGCACTGTGAGGGAACCATGAGGGTGGGAGGGAGAGGCCTTTTTCATGAAAGTGCATGATTGTGGGGCAATCCTAGGGTGCAAGGGGTGGGATGCTGATGGGTAGAGAGCTCTCTAACCAGTGTGGGTTTTCATTTTTAGCTGATGAGGAAACAGTCACCCTACCATGCAAGCTGGATTATGGATCATTAGCTTGGATTCTTAACAGCTATTAGAATTTGAAGATTCCACCATGATTTTAGGAAAGCGTGGACAATAGGCTGTTTTCTCTCCTGAGTCCCATGGCAGCCATGGGGTTTTAAAGATAAAAGAAGCGCCCATGAAGGTAGCACCTCTGTTCTCCATTATGGCAAGAATTTCCATGGCATACATTGTGTGGGAGGGATTGGCCGAGGGGGGACCTGGGCAGAGGGATGGGCTGAGGGCAGGACCTGAGCAGAGGAATGGGTTGGGAGCAGGGCCTGGGCAGAGGGATGGGCTGGGAGCAGGACCTGGGCAGAGGAATAGGTTGGGAGCAGGGCCTGGGCAGAGGGATGGGCTGGGAGCAGGACCTGGGCAGAGGAATGGGTTGGGAGCAGGGCCTGGGCAGAGGGATGGGCTGGGAGCAGGACCTGGGCAGAGGAATGGGTTGGGAGCAGGACCTGGGCAGAGGGATGGGTTGGGAGCAGGGCCTGGGCAGAGGGATGGGCTGGGAGCAGGACCTGGGCAGAGGGATGGGTTGGGAGCAGGGCCTGGGCAGAGGGATGGGCTGGGAGCAGGACCTGGGCAGAGGGATGGGCTGGGAGCAGGACCTGGGCAGAGGGACGGGCTGGGAGCAGGGCCTGGGCAGAGGGATGGGCTGGGAGCAGGGCCTGGGCAGAGGGATGGGCTGGGAGCAGGGCCTGGGCAGAGGGATGGGCTGGGAGCAGGACCTGGGCAGCAGCTGGCTCAGGCTCCTTCCTGAGCCTCCGACGGGCTCTGGTCCAGGAGTGGTGCAGCTCCTGGAAGGGTGGGGAGCTTGTGTCCATCAGCCAGTCTGCAGAGCACTGGGTGCACATTCTATGCAGAGGTGTTTCCTGCTGTGGATATTGTTGTTGTTGGACTAGGAGCTGGGCCCTGTAGGAGACCAGAGGGAAGGGGCGAGCTGGGCAGAATATAAAAAAGCAATAGGTTTAGGAGTACGCGACGCAGGTTGGTATGTGGTCACACCCTCTTTAACCCTGAGGGAAGCCTTAACCAGACCTCTAAGGGGAACCAGGTTGCACAACCGAAGCAGAAGAGCAGAGAGGGATGAGCATCAGGTTCGGAACCAAGTAACTGACTGAATAGTGAAACTAAGGCATGTTAGTGCCTCCCATATATAGTTAACGTGAGTGTGTAAGCTCACAGAGCAGACCCTAGCACGTGGGAGGTGTGCGTGGGTAGGGAACTGTTACCGCCATCGTTAAAGTACAGGACGGGGTTGGAAAAAAGAAGTCTAGGAGTCAGAACCGAGAACAGGAGTCTGCATTTCATGGTGTTGGCTGGAAGAAGTGTAGGGAGCTGTGTGGCGTGAGTGGGAAAAGCACACGTGCTTCTCGCCCCGGCGCCCGGTGGAGCCTGTGGCAAGCAGCCTCCTCGTGGGTGGTGAGATTATCACGTGGCCCTCAGGGGCTGCAGAGGCTAGAGAAGGCCCAAGGGTGGTGCTCAGTGTGTCGCGGGCACTGCCGAGCCAGCGCGCTGCCCGCATGGAGGCGCTGGGCGTGTGCAGCAGCTTCGAGGGGCACTAAGAAAGGACGCTGACAGAAGCGAGAAGCGCTGTAAAGTAAGTGTGTTTTAGGGCCAGTGACAGTTGCCTTGTCCTGGGCTCTCAGAGGGGACCTGCTATAGTTTGGGCAGCAGAGCACGCGGAGCCCCTTAGGAAGAGGGGCCTGGTCAGATGCTTTCACAGGACGACTGCCCTTCCAAGCCAAGGTCGCCTTGCTTTTTTAATTTAAAAATGTTTAATTGGGTAAAACACATATATCACAGACTTTGCCGCCTTTCCATTCTAAGTGTACAGCTCAGCGGTGCTAAGTGTATCCCTGCTGGGCGGCACGGCCGTCCGTCCACAGGACTCACCCTGCACAGCTGACGCTTTCCGCCAGGCACCGCCTCCCCAGCCCCGCCCCGCGGCCACCGCTCCTCTTCGTCTCCACGAGCGAGGCTCTCGGTGCAGCGCGAGTGGGCTCTTACAGCGCTGACCTGTTGCTGCTGGCCGGTCTCACTGGGGACAATGCCCTCAGGGTTCACCGCGCTGTGGCGGGGGTCAGAATGTCCTTTTTCTTTATTTTTTTTATTTCTTTATTTTAAAAAATTTTTTTTTAATCTTTATTGATTTCAGAGAGAAGAATGGAGGGGGAGAGAGACAGATAGAAACATCAATGATGAGAGAGTCATTGATCGAACCCGCAACCCGGCATGTGCCCTGACCGGGAATCGAACACCAATCGCCTGGATCCTAGGTTGACGCTCAACCGCTGAGCCACGCCCGGCCGGGCATGTCCTTTTTCTTTAAAGACAAGGTCACCTTTTAAGTGGGTGCCCAGATATCCAGGTGAGGGTTTTCACGGGGCCAGGTCCCCTGGGGCCGTCTTGCTGACCCTTGTCCTCCATGTTGCTGCCCTCTCAGCTCACTACTCTCCCTGCTCCAGTAACAGCCTCTTAGCGCGCCCTGTCCTGTGGGGCCCACGTGCTTCCCAGTACCGCCCCACCTTCTGGTCACCCCCACCTGGCCTTCCTCCCCGTCTGGGTGCCTGTTCCCTCCATGTCCTGCCCATGCCGTGTCCATCTGGCTCCCCTCCCCCTCCATTCTGCTCTGCTCTCACCTCTTCCAGGAAGCCCTCCTAGCGGCCCACCTGCCCCAGTGAGCCTCCTAAGTGACCCTGCGAGAGGCCCAGCACATGCTGGCAGCACTGCCGATGTTTTTTCCATTCTCTCACTGGAAGAGCTTTGTCTCCCCCTCCCCTCCCCGTCTTTCTTCTTCCCCATCTTTAAGTTTCCTATCACCTGTGCCTGGCACACAGTCGTTACTCAGTAACTGCTGATAAACACAAGCGTGAATAAGTGAAAATCTCCCAGGGAGCCCGCCTTCCGCACAGCAGGTGCCGCCAGGACCACGTGGGCTTGGTGGCTTCACTGCATGGGCGGAGATGAACTATGAAGAAGGCCTTTTTGGTGGAGATGTTAAAGCCTGGGGTGACTGCTTAAGGAGCAGGAATTATTTAGATATGGTCCCGTGCAAAGATAATACACAAAATGACTGCCTTTAAAGGCCCCTGCTCTCTGAGTCAACTCACAC
Source organism: Miniopterus natalensis (assembly GCF_054644295.1). Classification (NCBI taxonomy): domain Eukaryota; kingdom Metazoa; phylum Chordata; class Mammalia; order Chiroptera; family Miniopteridae; genus Miniopterus; species Miniopterus natalensis. The sequence continues at coordinate 82,405,683 of NC_142089.1, forward strand.
ATATATGCACAGCCATAGGCAAATAGGTTCTTAAAGTACTGAAGGACACAGAAAAGTGCTCAGACCCCAGGTGCCAGCTCGAGAAATGTCCTGGTGACCTCGCCAGCCTCCAGGAGCCCCTCTGCCTCCCACCCCCGCCCCAAAGAGACCTGCTGTCCTGACCTCCAGCACTGGGGCCAGTCGGGCCGCACCGGGACCTGGTAACAATGGCATCGGCTGTTTATACTCCCCTGTGTCTTGCTCCTTTTTGACAGATTCACTCATCTCACAGCACACGCACGCACACGCACGCACACACGCCTTCCCTGTGCCCTCCTCTGCCTGCACTGCGATGGGTCCGCTGCATGGGCGAGGGTGCGCCTGTGTGGACTGGGCGGCGGCTCGCCATCTCCAAGGGCGTCATTGTCTCCCCAGCACTTGGTGCGGGGCCTGGAGCACACATGCCTTCAGCAGTGTTTGCCGAGTGAGCCGGGGACTGGGCACGTTGTCACGGGGCCTTGTCATTTGTTCCCGGCTCGTTCCCTGACTCTCCCGAAACAGCTGCTGTCGCGGCTGCGTCTCTATCGGGCAGTCACCCCTGTTTTCAGTGCCAGGAAGGACGGCGAGTGCATACACGAACATCCAGGGCCATGTTCTCGCAAAGGCGGTCTCCTTCGTGCCACGAATGGAACCATCCACACCCCAGAGCGGGGCTCAGAGCCCACCGGGACCGGACTCAGAGGGCCCAGTGACCGCGCCGGCAGAAAGGCAGCATGACTCAGATGGCGCCCGGGCGCCGATTCTGGGGACAAGGGCTCGACATTCTGGGGGGAAAACCGTGCCCTGTGGAACAGCCAGCCCATCTGCCCCTCCCAGGACTCGGCTGCTGCCTCCCGTGGTCCCTTTCAGCAGGAGGAAGGGAGGAAAGTGGGACACACACACAGGGAGAGGGAGAGAGGGGACAGGGAGACACACACAGAGACACGGGGAGAGGGAGAGAGGGGACAGGGAGACACACACACAGACACGGGGAGAGGGAGAGGGGACAGGGAGACACACACACACAGGGAGAGGGAGAGAGGGGACAGGGAGACACACACACACACAGGGAGAGGGAGAGAGGGGACAGGGAGACACACACACACAGGGAGAGGGAGAGAGGGGACAGGGAGACACACACAGGGAGAGGGAGAGAGGGGACAGGGAGACACACACACAGGGAGAGGGAGAGAGGGGACAGGGAGACACACACACACAGGGAGAGGGAGAGAGGGGACAGGGAGACACACACACACACAGGGAGAGGGAGAGAGGGGACAGGGAGACACACACACACAGGGAGAGGGAGAGAGGGGACAGGGAGACACACACACACAGGGAGAGGGAGAGAGGGGACAGGGAGACACACACACAGACACGGGGAGAGGGAGAGAGGGGACAGGGAGACACACACACACACAGGGAGAGGGAGAGAGGGGACAGGGAGACACACACAGGGAGAGGGAGAGGGGACAGGGAGACACACACACACACGGGGAGGGGGAGAGAGGGGACAGGGAGACACACACACACGGGGAGAGGGAGAGAGGGGACAGGGAGACACACACACAGACACGGGGAGGGGGAGAGAGGGGACAGGGAGACACACACACAGACACGGGGAGGGGGAGAGACAGCGAGAGAGGTGCTTTTGTCCTGCCACGGGGCTGCTGGCCTGGGCTGAGGGTTTTACGGGGGCATCAGAAGGGCCGCCCAGCCAACAGGATGCTCTTCCATTCGCAGCGCTCTAACGGGGGATTAAGCCCTGCCTCCCCTGTGGTGTCGGTGGCCTCTCTGCCTCCTCGCTGAGCCTGCTGCGCATCCCAACCCTATGTGCCTTCCATCCTTACAGTAACCCCATCACCCATTTCCTCACTCACCAGCTGGAGAGATTTCCCATCCATTTGTGGGTTTGCTTGTCTAATAAGAGTTGAGTCACAGAATAAAATCACATGGAGACTGCCACAATTAAAATAATAAAATTGGGGTTGTGTAAGGAATTCTGAGGTATCAGATAAGAAACCCAGAGCAAGAGGACAGAACACAAGTCCTGCTGGCTGGCTTCAGCGGCACCCCCTCCAAGGCCTCTGTCCACCTTCATTGGGGCCACTGGGGGGGAACAGCCCTTGGGGGCTGACAAGGGAGGTGGCGCGGTGCCTGCTCCGTCTTGTGCCCGGGGGCATACCTTCTCCTTGTCTGGAAACCTGTATGTTCCCTTCCATCCAGGCTTCTTGGCCTGGCATTGCGCCCACCTCGCTCCCTGGCTTCCTGAGACCCAGCTTGGGGATAGGAGGCTCCAGGGCCCAGATCCACCCAGCAGCGACCAAGGGCTTCCTGGCCACTTCCTTGTCTGAAAATGGGAGTGATGACATGATAGCATGGGCTTTGCTCACACCTGCCCCCGCGCCGGTACACCCTCTCTCCTTTCAGCCTCGCTGACGGTGAACTCCCCCCTTCAAGGCCTGGCTCCCTGTCCAGCCGAGCTCAGCCGACCGCACACTCTGGGCCTCCGCAGCCCTCCAACCTCAGGGCCTCACTGGCCCTCTCTGCGCCTGCCCTCCCTGCGGAGCCTGGAAATCAAGGTTAAAGATTTGCTCAGAGCTCAGTGTATTGTAAAAGCTGCTGGAAGAAGCAGGGTCAGGAAGGTGAGGACAAACGTGCGCCCTCTGTGGCTGCCAGCTGCTCTCTTGTTGGAGCCCCTTTCCCGTTTCTCTCTCCTGGATCCTGGCTCTTTGTCCATGCCCTTCCCAAAATGTGTGGGTGTGCCTGCCGGCTGCTCCCGGGCCCAGCCTGTCACCAGCCTGTCACTCGCGGTTCGTGCGGAGCCAGACCTGCCCTGGGGGGGGGGGGATTTGGGCCCCTGCAGAGCGCAGGGTGAGGTGAAGGGGGCGTGGATGAGCTAACGAGCTGTCCTCTGGGTGAGGCAGAGCCCTACTGAAGCTTAGGTGGTTAAAAAGCTGCACTGACACTTTTTAAACAGTTACAGAAACATCTCCTGGTGGCCCCGTCCACCGTGAATCATGGTGAGGCAGGGCTCAGCTTGCTCTCTCCACTCTAAGCTCTTTCCTCTGGGAAGGACTTAAAAGGCAGGACTTTTATTTTCCCTTCATGCTGGAACCTGGTGACATCAGGATTTGGGCAAGGGGTTTCTTTTGTGTGCTGAGAAATGCGGCGGGACAGCTGCTGCCACAAAAATATTTTGTCTGCACTTGTGAGGAGTGAGCGGGAGAAGCTGGAGGTGGTGTGGGCAGGGGCCCGGAGGCAGCCGTGGTTGGGAATTCTTGCCTTTGAGGGGATTCAAGGACTGATAGAGGAAATTTAAAAAAATATATGCATAATTCTGATAGCACCAAAAAGGTCTAACACTTTCTGCCTTCCCTGGGGCCAGGCAATCTTGGTATGAGAGCCTACACCCCCGCTTTGAGAAATGAGGTAAGAGGAAAGGCTGCTTCAGAGAATCCCCGCTGTCCTGCGGAGAGGCGGCGTGAGGAGCCGATTCAGAAGGCCAGCACTCCAGTCCAGGGGACGAGCAGGTGGAGGTGAGGGACCGGCTCAGAGTTTGGGCGGAACCTGGGGCATGAGGGGAGGGGTCGAGCGGGACACCCAAGGGCTTTGAGCTGACCGTCTGGAGGAAGGCAGGCGACTCTCCTGAGATGGGGGAGACTGCGGGGAAGACAGGCCTCGTGGGGGAACGTTTGTTAAGTTAGAGCAGCAATTTTCAACCAGTGAACCGCAAGTGTTTAAAACACGTGGTACCTGACTGTTTAGTCAGGGGCACGGACCTCTCTCCCCTTAGACTGTCTAACAAAACAGTGACGGCAGCCAGCACAGCAATAGCCGTCTGGTGTGAATGAATCAACATTACACCTATTTTTTTGTCAGATTGGCAAAAATATAGATGTGCGTGCTGCAGAATTTTAGTAATTAGTTTATGTGCCATGAGATGAAAAACGCTGGGAATCACTGAGTTAGAGGGTTCCAGCACATTCGGGTGGAGGTGCTGGGTGGGCAGCCGACTCTGTAGGGTTGGAGCTCGGGGAAGAGGTTGGCTCCAGAGACACCAATTTGGGAGCCATCCCTGGTGCATGGAGCCATCCTTGGAACACGAGCCAAGGGCTGCTGGCAACCCCCGCGCAGGGAGGGCGGGGGGCACTGTGGACACTGGGCACCTCCAGAGGGGAGGCTGGGAGGGTGGGGGCAGTTTAGTGAGGGGAAGGGCAGCTCGACTGCAGGGGATTCGAGAGAGAGGGGGAAGGAGATGGCCGGCAGCCGCAGGGAGAATCCCAGGAGTTTGCTGTGAGGGAAGCAGAGGCATGGGGCTGTGGTCAGGGTCAATGTGGAGACAAAGAGAGGTGTTTCTTACGATGAGAGGACATGGATGATGCAGGAGAGAGAGAAAAGCAGTGTGCTGTCCTCACAGAGTGAGGAGAGAGGGGTGAGGGAGAGTGGGGGCTGCCTTCAGGTGGGAGAGGACAGGTCGTCTGGAGCAATGAGCAGAAGCGGCCCTAGCTTGGGGGTTTGGTGGATGTGGATGATCATAGACACTTCAGATCAGAAAAAGACTCGAAGTGGTGCATCCGCTTGGGCTGGTGAACACAGGTTCGGGCTTTGCCCCACGCTCCAGGCTCCTCGGGAAAGCCTGGGCAAATGCTGGCTGGCAGATCTAGTAACTCTAAGTAAATCATGATTTTTTGCCACTGAAGCAGAGACAGTGGTGCTCCTCAAACCCAAGTGCCCATCAATGGATGAGTAGATGGAGAAATTGTGATATATATATGAATATTATTCAGCCACAAGGAATAATGAAATCTTGCCATTTGCACAGCATCATGGATGAATCTAGAGGGAATTATGCTAAGTGACATAAGTCAGAGAGAGAAAGACAAATGCCATACAATGTCTCTTATATGCAAAATATAAAAAAACACCAACCAAAGTCATAGCTACAGAGAACACATTGACGGTTGCCAAGTTTGGGGGGGGGGGAGAAATGAGTAAAGGAGATCAAAATGTTTAAAAAAGTTCCCTGTGCTCCCCACATTTTGCACCCAATTCCTTCCCCTTCCCCTCCCCTCCCCTCCCCCCCTTCCTCCCCCGGGGGAGGGTAGGCAGTGACGGCTGATTTCTGACTAAGGGGCAGATGTGATGTGTGACTTCTTGGTTGGCACCGAAAGGCCAGGCACCCCGTAGCTCCCTCTTCTGCTGCTGCGCACAAGGCGTCATTCTGGGTCCTGAAGAACTATATGGAGCAGAGCACCCACCTCACCTCCTGCCCCTTCACTCACTACCCCAAGCCAGAAGCACATGGTGAGCTAAAGACACATTGCTGCATCCAGCCATTTCCATTTCAGGGTTAAAACGTTACCACAGCGTAACCTAGCCTATCACTAACCCAAGCACACTTTACCAGCCGTGGGGTATAACAGCTCGGGCTGGTTTTGGATTAAAGGCCCAGCGAGCTCCTGAGAGATTCCTGAGATGGTGTAGACTCCCAGACGTTCTCATGGCTTGTCACTTGCACCATGAGCATGTCGGGGCAGCTCCGTCTTCAGAGGGTGTGCATTATAAACCCAGGACTTACCTTTACCTGGAAGGGAGGTGACAGGTGTCCTCCCACAGAGCAAGTTTCTTATCCATCACCTAAAAAATTCTTTAATTCTTGGTTTTTAATGAAACAAACACAGACTCACAACCCAAACTGGTGGCAGAGAGAGGAGAGGGATGAATTGAAACACCCAAGACCCCTGCCCTCTTTTCAATCACTCAGCTGGTAGGCTGGCTGCTTTTGCATTTTGTGGGCTGTGGGCTAGACAGGACCCGCTGTCTAGAGAAAAGCCTGCTTCCGACAGAGGTTGCGGGTTACGGGTAGGATCTCAGGAACTCACCTGCCTCCTGAAAGCCGAAGCCACGCTGCCTCCAGCCCGCCCCGCCCGCCTGCCACCCATTGGCTCCCTGGAGAACAGCACCCTTCTGCTTAGCCCTGGCCCAGGAAGGCTCTGTTCCCCTTCTGCATTCTTGTCTGATCTTCACAGCATATTAGCTCTGGAAGGCCCTTAGCAATAACCTAAGCCAATCTTCTCAATTTGCAGCTAAGGTAACACTAGAACATCTACCAGGAGTGGAGCCAGGCCTAGAGCTGAAGGCCAGGAGGCCCTTAGTTTTTCCTCTAGGGTGTGCTCACTGAGCCCTCCATCACTCCACCTCTTCAGTATTTGCTTTTTGGCTTTATGTGCAGCCCTGCTGTGCAAACAGAAAGGGGCCAGGAGACATCGCAGCATAGCCGCCTGCCTGGATGGGGAAGGAGTCCCTCAGGGGTGGTGTGGGGCTGACTTTAGGACCAGGAGATTCTGCAGGAGGTAAGTCAGGGGCAGGGCACCATAGGAAGCGGTGCATAGGGCACACAGAGGCGGTAGGCCCCGCTGCCTCTTGGAGTTCACTATGGCTACAGCCCAGAGCCCAGGTGAGGGAAGGGCTGGCCATGCAGCAGCCCTGTGGCTGGGTGAGGGGCCTGGGTGCCTGCAGAGCTGTTTAAGTTAAGCATCATTGAAGGAATTTTTTTATTACAGGCAGTAACATGAGCAGATTTATTTGCTCAATACCTCTCTGGAGGTAGTGAGAAAAACAAGTGGAAGCCAAAGGAAAAAGACATGAGGAAGCCGGTCAGATGCCTCAGCAGCAGCCCAGGCAAGAGAAAGGTGAGGTCTGCGCCAGACGGCAGTGCAGGTGGACCCGGGAGGGCGAGTGGGAGACACCAGCAGGCAGCACTGTTTGCGGCAATAGAGATGACCCCTGACTGATGGTTTGGAAAACTGAGTGGTGATACATTCTCCATTGTGGGGAAAGGAAAGGGCTTAGGTGCAGGAAGGAGGGGTGCAAGGCGATGAGATGGGCACGGACACACTGAGTGTCCGGGGGGTAGGGAGACAGGAGGTGCAGTCAGTTGGGTGTGATGTGGCTCTGAGAAGAGCAAGGATGGCTGCAGACTCACACTTTAGAGACTAAGTGCTGAGCAAGCTCTTGGCCTTGGGTGGAACTGCCCAGGGAGTGCACACAGGGAGATGAGAGCAGACCACAGAAGGAGCCTGTCCCTTCTGGGCCCACCAGAGGAAGACTTCAGAGTTTGGTCTGAATATCTATTAGAGAGAACCTGGAAGTGACTGAGGGGAGAGGAAGCAGGACCGGCAAAGGCAGAAGGAAAGCCGCGATGTGGCCCCAGTCACTACAGTGGACCCTGTGAGGGTCCCAAGTGAAATGGCCCCCGCAGTCAACGGGTGAAGCCGAAGTGCCTCATCTTCATTTCCCTGCCTCCCTCAGAGAGCCACCTCTTGGTAGCTGAAGTCATCCTAAAGGGGCTGACACCTGAAGGTCCCATTCTCACAGTGCTGGGAAAACATTTTTTACTGTAAGGAGGATCTGCTCTTGGGCCAGAGTTGCAGTTTGGTCCATTTACTGTCACACCTGGGCGAGGGAGCACCAAATGGCGCCCAAGAACATTGCCAGGTATCAGATATTTACCTCCCTGTCCCCACCAGGTGACACCAGCACTGTCTCCTCCTGATCATCAGGATGGTGACTCTCCTTTTCAACTTGTGGGGCTCTGACACAGGAGCCTTAAGTGCCCAGCGGCAGCCATCCACAGCTTCATGGACTCCTGCTGTGCCCCCTGGCGGAAGTGTTCTCCTGTGGGAGACGGAACCTCTACTCCTGTAGCCCATAGTGCAGGTTCGGGGAGCACAATCCCCTAACTGGACTGTTGGGAGTGATGGGAAGTGGGGTGGCTCCTGCTTCCACCTCTTGGATCCCCGACTCATGAGGTTTTCCTACCTGGGTTCAGGTTTTATACAAGGTCTGGAGGATGGCTTTCCATTCTCCTAACGGTCATCTCTGAGCACCTCCTTCCGTGAGTGGCCGCATGTGCATGGCACAGGGTGTGTGATGTGCCCAGTAGCTGCCACGGATCTGGGCTCTCTCTCCCACCTCCTTTGCTCTCCAAATGCCAGGCAAACGGACCACACCCTCTGTAGGCACTAGACAGTGGCACCGTCCGTGGCCCTGGGGACGGGAAGGGCAAACCCGTACCTGGAACGTGGTTCTCTTCCTGTCAGAACAAACTGCCGGCCCTCTGGGTGGAAGGAACTCAACAACATCAACTGCCTACCATGTGGCCATTGCTCGCCTGGGGAGGTGCGTGACAGAGCCTGAGCCCGGATCTCCGCTGGCAGGTAGGATGTTTGGTGGCAGCAGCAGGAAGATCAACTTGGGGAGTGGAATTCACACTGCTGGCCCTTGTGTAACCTCCCTCGCTGCTGCCATGGTTATTTTGTCCATGGCACATCGTACCGTCCCTGGGGTGGTGGCAGGTGGGGCTCACCAACCTCAGCTGAGTCATTCTGTCTACTTCGTTGCTTAATTCCTCTTCTGGGCAGTACCAGGATGCCGTGACTTCATACCCTGGGGCCTCTACCTCCGATCTTTCTCCTTGCAGGTCTCGACCAGCCCAGCCGGGTCATCCTCTGCTGCTCATGGGTCTGTGTGTACCATAACCTCGGTCTACTGCTCTGTCTGCACTAAATGGACAACCAGGTGTCCTGCCACCCACCTGCAGCTTGCACCTCACACTGGCCTCTCCAAACCCAGCTCAGTTCAGGCTTTCACCTATTCTTCAGCTGTTTCTGTGGGATCCCCAATATGGCCACAGGCGTGAACTGAAGACAGGGCATTGGTGAAACCGGGGTGATGGTGCTGTAATGCATCAACGTGACATTCTGTAGAATGCGTAGACAGTTGAGATCTCTCAAGACTACATGCTGATGGAGAGTGACAAGTTAACCTAGTCCTGGGCAAAACTATAAATGAATATTGCTGTTCATCCCAGGCAAATGCAAACTGTTTCTGCTCCTTTTCGCATTTGCAGTGGAAAAGAATGCATCTCCCAATCCTTGGCTGTGTCCTGAGGCCTTACCTAACTGCTCTAGCAGAGACACCACATGCTCTGGCAGCCGCCATTGGAACCCCGTCTCTGTTGTGTTCATGGGAATCCATTGCCATCTTCCAGGGCTCAACTGGTGAAGCAGAGATGTGATGAGGACCACGATCACTGCATCCTTTGGGTCCTTAAAGGTGGCACTAATTTTCCATCCCCCTCTGGATGTCATAATGCTTGGCTGGGGAGAGGCAACTTTTTATTCTTCCACTTGGCTTTCTCCACTAGGATTGCTCCTACCCCATGGGCCAAGGACCTGATGGGGTGATTGTGCCAACTTCCAAGTATGTCTATCCCAATTACATATTCAGGGACCAGGCAAATGCCCCCAGATGGGTCTAGATGGGTCTGCAGACCCAGTGGACACCTGGCCAGGACTTCATTGTTTTTGGGTTCCTGCACGCTCCCACTCTAGTAGGAGGGCCATGACGACACAGCAGGTCTCCAGATCTCAACTCCAACTCTGACTCTTGAAACGTCTAGGTCTTCCTCCCTCCCTAGTGTACTGTTACCTGAGTAGATGCCATTGGGTCCTTTGGGGAAAGGCAGGGTGGTTGTGCTGTGGGTACTTGCCATGGTGTTGCAGGGGACCTGAGTTCCAGGTCTGGAAACTGACCAAGGGGCCATAAGATTTTATTGGGATGACTGTACTCGGCCTCCTGATCATGCATCTTGATTTCTCCTGATGGTGCAAAGTGAACACTGCCCTTCAATAGTCAGCTTCAGCCAACCCCCGGGTGCTCTGGAGTGAAAATGGCCCGACACAGTTGCACAGCATTGGGCCACCATGGCCTGGCCTTTATTCTGCTGCCTCTGGGTGGGGGCTGCCCTGGGAAGTGTGCGCAGACCCTAAAGGAGGCCACGGAAGAAGGCTTTTTGCTAACAGTATTCCCAGCAGCTGAGACACGTCCTCTCCTGAAGGGGGATCCAGGTGGCGCATCTCAGAGTCCACCTCAGTTGGTGGAGCGAGGCTCCTGAGGACATGCAGGACAGCATCAGAGCACAGGTGGATAAATGTTGGTTCTCTCACTGTGATGAGGAGCGAAAGACAGGAGTGAGGCAAGGGGGTGTTAACTCGTGAGTTTCCCCAGACAGTTCTTTAAGATTCTTCAGATATAAACTCTCCATTTTTAAAATTGTGTTTGTCTTCTAGAGGGACAAAGTATTAGAGGATATTAGAGTTGAGATGTGGGTGAGATCATCTGCTCCATTAGTTTAAGCTTTTTTTTTTTTTAAAAAAATATGTCTTTATTGATTTCAGAGAGAGGAAAGGAGAGGGAGAGACAGAGATAGAAACATCAGTGATGAGAGAGTCATTGATCGAGGCCGCAACCCGGGCATGTGCCCTGACTGGGAATCAAACCCCGATCGCCTGGATCCTAGGTCGACGCTCAACCACTGAGCCACGCCCGGCCGGGCAAGTTATTGATCTTATGGATCATGTTTTTGGTGTTTTATGTATGAAATCTTTTTCTAAATAAAGGCCACAAAGGTTTTCTCCTAGAAGTTTTATAGTCTTAGGTTTTCTGTTTAGGTCTATAAAACACTTGAACTAATTTTTGTGTATGATGTGAAATATGAATTGAGGTTCATTAGAAATAGTTCTTGAAAAGTTACACATATAACCATTCTACTCCTAGGTACTTATCCTCAAGAAATGAAAGCGTATGTCCATTCAGAGACTCACTTGTACACATACGTTTATAGTGGCTTTAGTATCCTATCCCCAAAAGGAAAACAGCCTAAATGAACACCAGCATGTGAATGGGTGAACAAGTAGTGGTACAGCCAGCCCCACAACAGAGCCCTGCTGAGCCCTGAAAAGAATGAGCTGTTCATGCACTCAACAACCTAGACGAATCTCAAAATAATTATGAGTGAAAAGCAGACTAAAATTGTATGTACTGTATGATTCCATTTATACAAAACTCTAACAATGTAAACTAACCTGTAATGACAAAATACAGATCAGTGGTTGGGAGAGGCAGGAAAGATTACCACGGGACTAAAGGAAACCTCTGAGGGTACTGGACATGTTCACTATTTTGATTGTAGCCATGTTTTATGGGTATTTATGTATGTGTCAAAACTTCAATTTGTATACTTTAAATATCTGCAGTTACAGTACGTCAATTATACCTTAATAAAGCTGCTTAAGAAACTGATCTAAAACTTAACTATATTATTGAATCACTGATGATCAGCAGATAGAACAAACCTATAGAAATACTTAACCCTTTAAATTTTTAACTTAGTCACCTTGGACCTATTAGGGATTTTAAAAGCAGAATGTTTTAGAGAACTGATAGTTCTGCCTTAAACCCAACAGTCAGTTGTAACAGAATCTGACAAAACGGGCCCCGCTTGCTTTTACCATGAAGGTCGCCCCGCGCCCCGTCTCAGCGCCCTGAGGGCTTCCTGGGTTCGGCTCCGCGGCGCCTCCAGGCGGCTGCGAGCGCGGGGCCCCTGCGCGGGGCGAGGGCGCCGCCCCCCCGCGTGCGCGCACAGCCCCCGCGGCGCCGAGCGTGCCCGCCAGCGTCCCCCCGCGGGCGAGGAAACCGAGCCTCGGGGAGGCGAGCGGCCCCGCCCCCGGCCGCGCTCGCCCGCAGCCGCCGCGCGGGAGGGTCTGAGCCCGAAACTGCGCCCACCCCTCCTCCCAACCACCGGCGACGCGGGTCCCCGCAGGCGGTCTCCGCCCCGCGAGGCGCCCCGGTCCCGGGCTGGGGGCCGCGGCGGGGAATCCGGCCCGGGCGGCTCGACGGGCGGGCGCCCTCGTGCCCGGGGAACCGGCGGTCCAACCAGGACCCGGGAAGCCGCGCGGGCCGGGCGCGTGAGCGCTGCCAGCACGCACCGGCCGGGCGGGAGGCGGAAACTGCGCGGGCGAGCTCCGCCGCCCCGGGGGCTCCCTTGCGCCGCGGCGCCCGCGCGCCCTGCCCCGTCAGTGACGGGGGCGGGCGCCCCCCAGCCCCGTCAGTGACGGGGGCGGGCGCCCCCCAGCCCCGCGTCCAGTCACGTACCGGAGCGCGGGGAAAGGCCGCGGGGAACGAGCGGACGCGGCAGTCGGCGAGGCCCCGGGAGCCGCCCCGCCCCGCCCCGCCCCGCCGCGAGCCCCAGGCCCCGCCCCCGAGCCCCGCCCAGGCCCCGCCCCCGAGCCCCGCCCAGGCCCCGCCCCCGAGCCCCGCCCCTTCCCGGCGGAACGCGAAGGCGCGCTCGGCCGCTCGGCGCGCGCTCGCTCTGGCCTGGCGGCACCGGGGCGCGGGCTGGCGGCCGGCGGGCGGCATGGAGGGGCCGCGGGCGGCCGCGGGCGGGGGCGTCTCCCTGCACAACTTCAGCGCGAGGCTGTGGGAGCAGCTGGTGCACTTCCACGTCATGCGGCTGACGGACTCGCTCTTCCTGTGGGTGGGGGCCACGCCGCACCTGCGCAACCTCGCCGTGGCCATGTGCAGCCGCTTCGTGAGTGCGGGCGGGCTGGGCGGCGCGGCCGTGGGGGGCGCGGGGCCGGGCCCGGGGGGGGTGGGCCCCGGGCCGCGGGGGGGGGGGTGGGCCCCGGGCGGCGGGGCCGTGGGGGGCGCGGGGCTCGGGCCGCGGGGGGGGTGGGCCCCGGGCGGCGGGGCCGTGGGGGGCGCGGGGCCGGGCCGCGGGGGGGGGTGGGCCCCGGGCGGCGGGGCCGTGGGGGGCGCGGGGCTCGGGCCGCGGGGGGGGTGGGCCCCGGGCGGCGGGGCCGTGGGGGGCGCGGGGCTCGGGCCGCGGGGGCGGCGAGGGGGTGGGCGCCGGCGCGCGCGGGGCCCTGAGGGGAGACTCCGGGCCCGGCGGCCTCTGGCGTCCTGGGCCGGGGCCACGGGAGCTCCCCAGAACTCTGCCTGGGACGTGGGGGCGGGGTGGTCCGGACCCGCACCCCCGGAGGGGAGCCGTGTGCGCCCCGCCGGCAGCGGGACCCCAGGCCGGCCCCGCCGCTCTGCCGGCCCCGGGACGGGCGCGTCGGCGCTTCGTCGTGGGACCTCTGCCCCCCCCGCCCGCGCCCGGGGCGGCACCCACCCTGGTGGTGTGCCCCCCGTAGGACCACACCGGCACGCGCGGCGTTCCCGGCGCGGACCTCTTTCCCGAGCTTCAGCCGCCTGTTTTCACCTGGAAGTCTGGCGCGTGGGCACAATGGGCATGTTCAAGACCAGACTCTTCGCCTCGTCCCTCAAAACCGCCCCTCGCAGCCGGCGCTCCCCGGAACCCAGGGGCCCCCTCCACCCCTCTGCTCACTCCGCGCCCAGCGCCCTGAGTCTGAGCACTGCTGTCAGTCGTAACCCCACGAGTCCACCTTAAGTGAAATAAGTCAGAGAGAGAAAGACAAATGCAGTAAGATTTCACTTAGGTCGGCTCTAAAAACAAAAACAAAAAACGAGCAAACAGAACACAACAGACTCATCCATACAGAGAACAAACGGATGATTACCAGAGGGGAGCGGGTGGGGTGTGGGTGAAAAAAGGTGAAGGGGAGTAGGAGGCACAGACTTCCAGTTATAAAATAAATGCGTCACAGGCATGTAATGAGGCTTGTTGTGATCATATAGTAAGGTGTACAAGCATAGAATCCTATTGTGTACACCCAAAACGAATATAATATTGAATGTCAATGTTAACTATACTTAAAAAAAAATACACAGAATCCAGGCAACCCTCCTCTCCTTAAGGCCTGCCACCCTGGCCAGGCATGCAGCATCTCTCCTCTGCTGATTCCCCATTTGCTTTCTGTCTTAGTTTATTAGAGCTGCTGTAGCAAAGTGCCACAAACTGGGTCGCTTAAAACAACTGAGATGTGCTCTCACAGCTGGAGGCCAGAGGTCTGAAGTCAAGGTGCTGTCAGAGCTGGTTCCTTCTGGAGGCTCTAAGGGAGGAATCATGCCATGCCTCTCGCCCATCTTTTTTTTTTTTTTTTTTTATTAAATATATCTTTATTGATTTCAGAGAGAGGAAAGGAGAGGGAGAGAGAGATAGAAACATCAGTGATGAGAGAGTCATTGATCAGCTAGCCTGCAACCCAGGCATGTGCCCTGACCAGGAATCGAACCCTGATCGCCTGGATCCTAGGTCGATGCTCAACCTCTGAGCCACGCCTGGCCGGGCTCGCCCATCTTCTTGCTGCTGGCAGTCCTGGTGTTTTCAGCTTGCAGCTTCATCTCTGCTTCCAGTGCCACATGGCCTTCTTCTCCAAGTGTACCTGTCTGTGTGTGTCTTTTCTTACAAGTGCCTCAGTCATAATAAATAATGGATCCACCCCACTGCAGTGTGACCTAAACTTGACTTACATTTTAATTATTTCTGTAAAGACCCTATTTCCAAATGAAGTCGCATTCACAGATACGAGGGGTTAGATCATGGGCATATTTTTTTGGAGGACACAGTTCAACCCACAACAGTGCCTCATGGCCAGTTCTCCACGGGGCAGCACACTTCTGTTAGATATTGTCATTCCTCTGCCCCAGACCTTTCAAGAGAGACCCAGAGTATGGTCCAGAGACCTTACAGAGGCCTTCCCACTGCTCAGACCTCCCCCGGCCCACTCACTGGCCCTTGGTTGCTCTCTCCCACCACCATGCCCCCAGCTGTTGCTCCCTCTGTGGTTTATTGTTGGTGTTGAGGTTTGTTTTATGTGGTTTTGTATTCCCAGTGCCTGACAAGCTGTTGTTAAATCTTTGTTGAATGAATGAATTAGGAACACTCAGGGACTACCCATTGGCTAGAGAGGACTGACAGTAACCCGCAGCCAGCCAGGCAGTAAGGATGGTAATCTCAGGGGGGCCCCAGGGATGTTGGGAAATGAGAAGAGCGAGCCATCAGGTAGGACCTTGGCAAGGCTTTGGGAAGGAGGCAGCCTCTGGATGGGCCTCACACAGCATCCCTCTTCTCTCTGGCTGCCCTTCTCCTAGGCCTTTAACCTTCTCACTGTCCTTCCTTTTCCTGTGAGTACCAGCAGGTGGGCCTTTGGGCGGGTGGTAATTGCAGGTCTTCCTTCATTGGAGGAGAGGAAGAGGGCCTAGAGGGGCAGGGGTGTTATGGGCAGGCTGTGTGTTTGGAGGGCATGGTGCCCTGGAGCCTCCTCACCTTTCCTAATCCTAAGGCTGTCTCCATAGACCGTGTGTAAGGCATGGGGCCCTCGACTGCTCATTGGTAAGACCAGGCAGGCATTGATTCCTTGAACCAATTTCAGGCGGCTCCTGTGTGTGGCATTGGTCGTCTGAGCAGTTGGTAGTCATAGCTCTTGGTAGGGTGTATTTCTCAACTGGAAAGTCACCTTGCATCAAGATTGGGGCAGGAGAAGGAAAAGGAATCAGTCACACTGACTGGCCACAGTGTGCCTAGACATGGCCCTCTAGGGGTGAAGGACTGGGCCAGCTGCAGAGAAAGGTGCTGGCCATAGCTTAGGGCAGGAAAATAAGGGCTCCTGTGGACAGGGCTTGCACACTGGGGCCTGCGGGCTGGCTCGTGCCTACTTTTGTGCTGGGGTTTTATTGGAGCGCAGCTGTCCCCATCCATTTAGGAGGGTCTCACACAGCTGCTTCTGCCGTTTGAGGCAGTCAAGCAGTTGCTACTGGACCTTGTAGTCCATAAAAACTAAACTGTATACTGTATGGCCCTTCTTAGAAAACGTTTACTGGCCCATGAGCAGAGAGAGGGTGGCTCTGAAGGGTCTGTGAGGTCTCCTCCCTCCTCCCTCCCCCCCAAACCCCCACATGTAGGACTAGACCATGTAGAACAAAACCATACAACTGTTGCTCTTCAGTTGGCCCGCCGTGAGCAAGCAGGCCTGTCTGTGGTGCCAAGAGAAGCTGCAGCACTGGGGTGAGCAGGGCCCTGCTGGCAGGAGGGAAGCAACCTGGCACCAGGAAGATGGGGTGGGGGACCCTGTGTGCTCAGACAACTTAGGACAGGCCTGGAGACCTGGGTGAGTGCAAGATGGTCCTTTGCCACAGAAAAGTCGTCCAGGCATGTTTCTACCTGGGAGACCAGCTTGACATAGTATGATTTCAGAAATAATGAAGTATTAAAGAGGGTAACTGTATGGGTTTTTAGTTTTGTTTTTGGTCAGAAAAGATTACCCTGTTAAGATAGATTTTCTGTTTTCAGGAGGTTTAGCTGCAAAATACTATTAACAGTTAAAATGTTGAACTTAAAATCTGTAAATAGCAAATTCATTAAGATCATGTTTTTTATCTTTTTCAAGAAAAAAGCATGAAGTAAATGTTTTCATCTTTCATAGACCTAAACCAATCTTGTCTCGTATTGAAGTGACTTTGACCCCTTGGGAGATAAGGAGCACCCTCTGATCTGTTCTTTGCTCACAGTGAAAGTAATTTTGGCTATATTATAAGCGGGTTTTTTCCTTTTCAACTCTTTATTTTTTAAATATGTTTTTTATTGATTTCAGAGAAAGGACGGGAGAGGAAGAGAGAGAGAAACATCAGTGCTGCTCAGTGGTTGAGCATTGACCTAGGATCCAGGACATCGGGGTTTGATTCCCGGTCAGGGCACATGCCCAGGTTGTGGGCTGCAGCCAATCAATGACTCTCTCATCACTGATGTTTCTATCTCTCTCTCTCCCTCTCCCTTCCTCTCTCTGAAATCATTAAAGATATATTTTAAAAAAGAAAGAAAAAAACATCCATGCTGAGAATCATCTATCAGCTGCCTCCTGCACGCCTCCTACTGGGAATCAAACTGTGATCTGCCCTGGGGGGAACCACTGAGCCACTCCAGCCGGGCTACGCCTTTTTAATGGATTACTTTCAAATGTACCTCTACATTTCAGAAGGGCCACATTTATTTATCTTTAGTTTTATTGCTGCTTTTCTGAAATGAGAATTGACCAAGCATATTCAAAAGTTCATATTTTCATTATTTGGCTGCTAAGGGCTGGTGCCCTTTGGCAAAGTCTCAGGGCTTTTGGGGACTTGAAGAGCTCGGACGCCTGTAGGGGAGTAGAGCTATGGTTCTCTTACAGTCCAAGTGAGGAGGGTAGGTGCTCCCTCCGCTGCTGCTGACTACCAGGGGTGAGAGGGACCTGGAGGCTCTTGGCACCCAGGCTCTGAAAGCTTCCTTCTTGCTGTGGCCTTAATCTTTTTTTCTTTTTCTTTTTTTAATGCCTTTATTGATTTCAGATAGAAGAAAGGAGAGAGAGAGAATGAGAAAGAGAGAGAAGCATCAATGATGACAGAATCCTTGATCGACTGCCTCCTGCACACCCTCTACTGGGGACTGAGCCCGCAACTCAGGCATGTGCCCTGACTGGGAATCCAGCTGCGATCTCCTGGATCATAGGTTGATGCTCAACTGCTGAGCCACACTGGCTGGGCCTTCATGATCTTGTTTACATCCCTCCTGTTTTTGATGTTGCCCTTGAGCACTCTGGAGTTTCCAGCACAAAAACACGCCCTTTACGTGAAATAACTCCTAGAATTGTTGACAGCATTGTGATGCCAGCTTCAGGTGACTTCCTCTCTCCAGCTTTGTGACGTCATATGCAACAGTGTCCACCTGCCTGGCTGCTAACACAGACCCCAGACCTCCTCTAAGCTCCCAGGACCTGCTGCTGCCACCCTGGGGTCAGCAGTGGTAGAAGTTGGGCTGGTGGAGAAGCCACATCGCACTCTCTGTTTTTCTTTCAGGACTCCATCCCTGTGTCCACCTCCCTCCTAGGAGACACATCCGACACGACCTCCACTGGCCTTGCCCAGCGCTTAGGTATGTATCCTCGGTGGCGGCTGCAAGCACAACCTGATGGGGCCTCGCTGTGTGATGGACCCATGCGGCAGGTTGCTTTAGAAATAAAGAATCTTTATACTGAGAGATAAACCAACTCATCACCATAGAGTAAGCCCAGACCTTTGTGTATGTGTCTCCTTGAGGAGGGCGCATCTCTGCCATGTGGTCCCACCTGTCTCAGGGCCAGCAGGTGCCTAGGGGACTCCTCTGTCGTGTCTCTGCTGCTGTCCATGCTAATGAGGGACAGGTGACTTAGCTCCGTCTGTGAGCACATTACTCCTTTGGGGGCAAGTGTGATGTTTGCCCACCGCTCCCGTGGGCAGCGGCTGCAGGAGCCTCCTGGGCTCTGGGATCAGTGGCGCCGGTGGAGCAGGGAGCCAGCTTGTACAGGAGGGACTGTCCTTCACTCCCTGCAAGGGTGAAGTCGTTCAGAGTTCAGGAGGGAGACTGGCCTGGGCTCAGTGTGACGTAGGGAGTGTGTGAAGCAAGGACATGAGGTTGAAGACTCCCTTCCTGTAAGGACCCAGGTGGTTCAGGAAGGCTAGCACATGTGCTGCCTTGGCCAGTGTGCACGGTCACCCGGTCATCACAGGTGCCCAGGGCCTTGAACAGTAGGGCTGCCTCTGTCGCCTCGGTCTTCATGGTCACAATGTTCCTCATCAGCTCAGTTATGGAGCTGTTAGAGAGTCATGCCTGCCGCTGGGTATGTGTGGCGGATGGGGCCCAGCCCCCGTGTTTTATTGGTGTTGACAGCTCTATCCACTTGATCCCTGATAAGTGGACACTTATGTCAGTCCCTCTGGAACTGAGGGACTCCTATAAACAGAACACCCACTCAGGTGGAGCACAGGTGTCCTGGGTAGGTTGAGGAGAGGCCATTCCAGACTCGCCACGCTGTGCGCTGTGCGCTGTGCGCTGTGCGCTGTGCGCTGTGTGGTGTGCGCTGTGCACGGACGGTGGGGGCCAGGAGGGCAGCTGCAGCAGCATTAGGAACATCCACTGTACTTTTCCTTTAGCCTGAAATTAGAAAAACGTGACTAGGGAGTTGTTTGGTAACTTCGTATTAGGAAGTAATTTTAAATTTATAGAAAAGTTGCAAAAAGAGATACAAACCATTCCTGCTAAGCCCGTACCCGGGTTCCCGGTTATCATTCCCTCCCTGTGTTCATGTCATTGTTTTTTCTGAGCCATGTGGAAGTGACCTAAAGATGCGATTGCTTCCACAGGCCCACTGTGGATTGCCAGCGTTGGAAGGTGATACCCCTGTATCACACAGACCACTGTGTGCCTGCTGGTCTGGTGGAGATGTGGATTGTTCATAGTCTGGAGCCAGAAAACTGGCTGGCTTGCCACAGTGTGGATGACAGACTCTGGCAGTGCAGGGTGGAGGGCGCATGTTTGGTGCCCCGTGAATAAGTTCTTTGTGCCAAAAAGGAAGGTGGGTTCAGGGGTGTCCTTGAGATGGAGACCTAGTAGTAGTTTGTAATGTTGTAGTTTTATCTAGAAGGAGAAGAGAGCAGTGTCTTGAACACTGTCTTTTATGGAAGATGAAGAGAAGTTGAAAAAGAGATGATCCATGGCTGGGGTGGGGACCATCCGGCCTGCAGCCATATTGCCCGAGAAATCATGTGGTCTGGCCCTGCCAGCGCCTCACCAAAGAGAAGCAGTTCCAGCCATCACATTAGGGACGAGTTAGTTAAATGTTTGACCAAATGTAGCAGGCTAATTTTTAAGTTGATAATTTTGTATGGCCCTCGAATGATGTTATAAATATCCAGATGGCCCTTGGCAGAAAAAAGGTTCCCCACCCCTGGTCTAGAGGGTTCAGAGTAACCCTGTGGTGGGAGGGGACTCCCTTACCTGTATGGTGCTGAAGGGTAGAGCTGGGTCTGCCAGGTAGACAATGTAGGTGGACACAGTTCTGTTCCCTGTTAGACCCTGTCTTATTAAGTACAGCGATTAGAATCAGAACAGTGCCCTGGGGGATGGAATTTCCTACCCCTGAATGAGGGCTGACTGAGCTGTATCCCAGCCTCACCTCTCCTCACTACCTTTTTGTCTTGATGCTGGGTTGGTGTGGTTGTCTGAAGTTCTCGGGGTGGAAGGGTGGGTGCGTGCCACTGTGGGGAGGAGTTTGCACCTGCCCCATGTGTGGTGTGAGGCCTGGGGAGGAGGCCCCAGCTCTGGCGCAGTTACAGTATTTGGCTGCTTCAGTCTTGTTGCCTGACGTGTCTTCAGGATGTTCATCTCATCTTTCATATTGATCTCTGCAGTCAGAGCCACACACCTTAATTATCATTGGTTCTGTAGACGGGCTAAAACTATATTCAACATCCAATTGAAAATTAGACATTTGTATGTATGTGTATTTGACTACACATATACATATGCGTGTGTGTATCTACGTGTATGCGCAGAAATGAAGAGATGTAGGGTGATCTCTGAGAGGAGGGTGAACTGAAGGAGAACTTGAATATTTTATTTTAAATACTTTCATATTATCAGTGTTTTTGAAAAGTGAAACAAGCAAACCAACCGTGTATGTAGGGCAGTGGTTTGTAAACATTAGTGTTGGGACCCCTAGAGTCCCGTGGACCCGGATGCTGACCGCCACCCCAGCCTTTCTGATTAGGTCAGCCTGGGAGTGGGGCCTGAGCACGTGTATCTCTGATGAGTTCCCAGCGGCGCTGCTGATGTGGAGGCAACACTGTAAGAACCGCTGTTCTAGAGACTTAGAAAGGGTCCCAGTGACTCGAGTCTGCATCTGCAGTAGCTGCCTGTGAAGCCATAAAAATGAGAACTTTCTTCTCTCCCTGAAAGCCCTGTCAGTTCGGCCGGAGGCACACAGGCTCCCTGGGTATTTCAGTCATGGCTGTGTTGCTGTGTTTTCTCTTTTTAGCCAGGAAGACCAACAAGCAGGTGTTTGTCAGCTATAACCTTCAAAACACAGACAGTAACTTCGCATTACTTGTAGAAAACAGGATCAAAGAAGAGATGGAGGCTTTTCCCGAGAAGTTCTAGCTGAGCGGTGGAGGGGAGGGCTTCTAACCTGTGTGTGGTGTGTTCCTAAATAAATGAGTTGAAGTCCAGCTTGTCACTAGGTTAATGTGTTTACGTATTGTTTTTAAAGGGTTAGAAGGGTTTAACGGGTCTTACCAATGCTCCTTCTCCTCACCAGACTCTGGGCCAAAGGCTGGGGAAGAGGGAGTGCAGAGTGAGCAGCAGTTTCCGGGGGACTGCTCAGTAATAGAAAAGGGGTTCAGGTGGGGTTTTGCTGGGATGGAAGGGGGCTAATTGGATCGAAGGGTTAAATTAGTTGTTACTCGTTATGTCCATCCCCAGTTAAAATTAAGGTAATAAGCCCTTCCTCAGCGCTTGTCTCTGCTGGTTCTCCCTCAGGCCTGGAGGGAGCCCCGTCCTCCCTGCTCACTAGACTGTGGTCTTGGTGAAGTCTCTCACTTCTCTGGGCCCTGTTTCCTCACCACAAAATGGGAATAATCTCCCCTCTGCTGGGCTAGTTTTAGGATTAAATACACAGAAACACTCTGCAGACTGTAAGTGCCAGGGAATGGAGATGTCAGGAATGGTTTTGCCTCCTTTGCATGGACCCAGGTGCTTGCTCTCCTGTAGTCATTCCTCCTCTCCCCTCTGAGTACCTGCTGGTCATCTTTACTTAGTCTTTTCCTACCCACCACTCGAAGTGGATTCCAGTCTTTTTAGGACCAAATGCTACATGTTTTGGGGTTTTTCCCACTCCTTATTCCTAAAGCCAGTATTTCCTGGGTCAGTGGCTCCTAACCGTGGCTGCATTCAGATCTCTGGGGAGGCTGTCACAGGTTGCCTATGCCTGACCCTTCTGCAGAGACTCAGATGGCCTGGGGCGCAGGCATTGGCGGGGTTGAAAGCTCCTCAGGTGCTTCTCAGCACAGGCGGGGTTGAGGACCACTGGCCAAGAACTTCCCAACCTTCGGGTCCATGCGGACCCTTTTCTTACTGGAGGCTGATAGTCTAGGGCTCTGTAACACTTTCTTGCAGTGGCAAAGGCGTTGAGCCCATGGTAAGCAGCCAGGGGTGGTGACACTGGCTGGGACATAAAGGCATTTCGAGCAGGGGATCTGGGGTCTGAGATGCTTACCTCTGTGACTTCCTGTGCTAACCTCCCAGGCCTCCGCCAGCATCACGGAGCTGGGCGCCTGCAGGCACCTCCAGGAAGAGGAAGTAACAGAACCAGGGCTATGGAGAGTGGAGTTTGGTATAAAACTTTATTAAACAAACATTGTTTTCTTGGTAAAAAATACTACACGAAAGAAGAGCGTTTTGGGTTATCAGTCTTTCCTCACAGAATCACAGTGTAAGATAATCATTTCTCCACCTCTCTGGGAACTTGCAGTGCACGGATTAGCCGGACATCAATACACAAGAGAAAAGAACTTAATTGGCCCCGTTGCTCAGATGGTTTAGACTGGCCCTGAATAAACAACCTGTGTATAATCCCATCTCTGCCTCTGCCTGCCTTTAAGACCAGGACTCTGCCAGCAGATGGGGGCCACCCACCCTTCCCAGGCCGAGGGCAGACTGGCTCACAGAGGCGCTGAAACAGACACATCGAGATTTGAATAGTCTTTATTACTTGTGAATGGTCGTGAGATGCCCTTCACTGGATACCATCAGATGAGGTAGGGAAGACATTCCAGAGGAAACTTGTTAATGGGCAACATTTTTATTTCTGTACATTTACATACAAATTTCCCCAAAGGTACAACAGATGCGACGTCATGCAGACATTTAGCTTTGAACGACAGTTCAGAACTGGATTGAGGCTTGTGCTATGAGTGAGCACCTCCAGAGTGAGCCCGGTGACATGTGCAGTAACGTGGTTCTGACTAGGAACCTCAGATGTTGGGGTGGCAGAAAGGACAGAGGGAAGTGTCCCCACTGGACAGAACACACTGTGTTGCTTTTCTAACACAATACAGCAAAGCCAGGCAGCCTTTTAAAGGAAGTGAAGCCTGGGCCTTCCCCAGCACGTGCGCGAGTGCGCCACCTAGAGGCTGGGCAGTGTGATGGTCACTTCATTTAATGGCACTTCAGTCATTTCTCGTTTGGCTCTAGGAAGTGGTATTGAGTGCAGTACTTCCTTTACGAGGTTTATTTTTGCTTCCTGTTTTGTTGCCAAAACAACTTACCAGCCCCTGTCCTCTAGTTGCAAGTAATTATACTCTTAGAAAACAAAACATTTGCCTTGGGTGCTAGTACTTCAGGTATGTGCTATGAGTTATGATTGACTTCTGGAAAAGAACAAATGAATAGCTGCCCAGCCCTGCCTCAGGTGTTCACATCTGTGCATAACTTTTATTGAAAGGGGGTCCCAGTTCCCTGACAGGATAGCAGGATGCAGGAGAGGCTGGTGGAGGAGAGGCTGCAGCACATCCCTGCAGGCGTCTCCCCAGGCAGAGGAGGAGGTGGACTTGAAACAGCAGGTGCCTGAGAACTGTTTCCCTACTGACCAGGAAGGAAACAGGACTGAGGAGTCCAAGCACAAACAACAGGTGCTAGGGAGCTGGTGGCTGCAGCCCCTTCCCATGCAGAGCAAGGCGGGACCCGAGGTGTCTGAGGCTCAGGCGGGCCCTGGCCGCCTTGCCCACGTGCTGTGGGATTTCATGGGGCTCAGCCCACAGGGAAGCTTTTCTGCTTTGGCTACATTTCATAAAGGTGTTTCTCAAGAGTGTCAGATATCCTTAAGCCAAGCCAGCAACAGAAGAGCTCAGCCTAATCCAGGGGCTGCCGGGAGGGGGGAGCTGTGGGAACTCTGCCCGGACATCACCTGCTGATTATTGGCTAGGTCTTGGTCCCGAGAGCCAGTCCTCACAGCTAATTGGGTGCCTCGAAGAGGGCTTCTAGGCACCCACGAGTTAGTCCTGATTGCTGAAAGGACAGTGCTGACTGTCTCCTTTGGGCCAGTGTTTTTACTGTCATTTAAGATGGAGATCAGAAACCTCGGAACGGGAGCCTGTAAGTGCTGTGCCTTTCCGCGCCTCCCTAGAGATTACCCACAGCACTGTAAGCTTCAACAGGTTTTCAAGAAGGTCTCTGCCATCAGCGAGAGAATACGCACAAGTCCTCCAGAACAGTAAAGGGACTGAAAGGTGTGCTAGTGCTGGAGGATGGTGCAGATGTACACCTGGCCAGGTGCCGGCCCAGGACCTCACTGGCTCCTTCCCATCTTCCTCAACTGCCCAGGGACTTGGCCGCTGCATATGGCATGTCCTGGACTTTAATGGGTCTTGCTGCCAGGTGGCTTTGTAGCAAGTACTCTAAAAAAGGCAAAAGGTATTTCAACAAGTTTGGCACGCGGAGGCTGCATGTTTGCAAAGAAAGGCCTTTTTAAAGTAAGGTGGATGGGGGCTGACACTGAAACACAGACCAAAAGTGACTTAAGAGATGAGAGAAGGTGAGGATGAGTGGGGCTTGGAACAGGGAGACTGGCCAGGTGGCCTTCCTTCCTAGGCAGGGGCCCTTGGATGAGGCTGGAGACTCCAGACCCCATTTATTTGACAGAGAGAGTGTGGTTTACTCACTGGGATCACACACGCAAGTTTCACCTCGCCATGTTTTATCAGGCCAACAGGTTCCTATTGATGTCCACCAGCTTTGGAGGGGAGTGGTGGTGGAGACAATAAGAAACAGGCCAGGTAGGAAGTGAGAAGGGGGGAAGGGAAGTTAAGTCAACCCCTTTTCAGGCCCTTTGAGTTCTAGCAACTGTCAGTTGGAGGTCACCTAATTGGCAGACCAGAGACTACGATTTCCGTGGGAAAACACAGGCCATGGCAAAGACATGTCACAAAGTGGGGGTGGACAAGTCTAGAAAGGACCCAGGCTGTCTAAAAAATCAGGTGCCTATGTTGTCTGCCTGAGCCAATGAGCTTGTTTCTCAGTGGCCCCCTGGGTGTCCCTGAGGAGACCCTCCAAGCTTCCTCTGAAACACCCCTCAGGTGGAGAAAGCCTGACATGAAAGGGAGGGGAAGTCTTCATTTCTGGGACAAATGGAGAACAGGGACAACCCTTAGCCACTGGGGGTGGGAGCTGAACTTGGGGGGGGGTTTGAACTTTGGGAGTTATTGCTCCTCTCAATTGGCCTTAAAGAGGCAGGAGGTCAGTTGGACTAACCTGTGGGCATCCCACTCCCCGCCCTGAGCCCACCTCTGCTGGGAAGCGGCAGGAAGCAGGAAACAGGCAAAGGCAGGCAGGAGGGGGACTGGCTCCCACAGGTTTGCCGTCTCTGCGTGAAGTCAGTGGGAGCTGACAGTCGCCCAAGCTGGTGATTGCTGCGTGGTGTGTGCCCCACGTGTGCGCCGGTGTATTTGGGAGAGCACCCGACCCTCTGCGGCTTTGCGTTAGGCCGCTAGTTCAGTTCTCATCCTGTTTTCAGTGCTGGAAAAGCTGTGGAAGAGGGAACCTTGCTGCCGGAGCCGAGCCTGAGAAGGAGTTTTAATGTTCAGGTGTCTCTGACCTCAGCACATCACTAGTCCTGCACTGAACAGGCAAACTCAGAAAACTGGCGACACTGCCATGAATTATTGAAGATTTGTGGTGAAATGTTGAAGCTTTTCCCCCAGTTTCCAGCATCCAGAACAAAGCCTGGAAGGAAAGACTAGGCTGGTTTTAATGACATTCGTGAGCTATTTCCCCGCCAAACATGGGCCAGAGCTCTGACCTTACAGACAACACCTGTACAGACCATCACAGGCTCTCCGGCAGACACCTCGTCGCCTGCATTTCTGGGAACTGCCCAGCTCGCGGAGGGTCTGGCACAGGCGGCGGCCCTGGGGGGTCCGGCCTCGGGGGTGGGCGCAGGGCCACCCACAGGGCGACGCTGCTGCGCTGGGGCCACTGGGTCCCTCTCCAAGGAGGTGGTTCTATTTCCGGATCAGTGAGAGGAAAGGGAATAAAGTGCTTCTCGTAAAAATGACCAAAATAAATACAAACATTTAATGGCAGAAAAGAAAGTCTTATTTCCAAAGAGTCTGCTTCCTCACACACGATCCTTAGATTTTGGAAAGACCCCACACCAGCGCAGGAACCGCGCTCCTGCAGCGTCCGGCCGCGTGCGCCACAGCCACGCGCGTCCGGGGGGGGGGGGGGGAGCCCGCGCGGTGGGCGGCCCTGCGCGCAGCCCCCGGCCCAGCTCCCGCCGGCCCAGCCCCTGCTGGCCGCAGCCCCCCGCCGGCCGCCCCCCAGGGCTCAGGGCGGGCTGTGCGCCCCCCCGCCGGCCGAGCCCCCCCAGGGCTCAGGGCGGGCTGTGCGCCCCCCCGCCGGCCGCCCCCAGGGCTCAGGGCAGGCTGTGCCCCCCACCCGCCGGCCGAGCCCCCCCAGGGCTCAGGGCAGGCTGTGCGCCCCCCCGCCGGCCGCCCCCAGGGCTCAGGGCAGGCTGTGCCCCCCCCCCCCCCGCCGGCCGAGCCCCCCCATGGCTCAGGGCGGGCTGTGCGCCCCCCCACCGGCCGCCCCCAGGGCTCAGGGCAGGCTGTGCCCCCCCCCCGCCGGCCGCCCCCAGGGCTCAGGGCAGGCTGTGCCCCCACCCGCCGGCCGAGCCCCCCCATGGCTCAGGGCGGGCTGTGCGCCCCCCCGCCGGCCGCCCCCAGGGCTCAGGGCAGGCTGTGCGCCGAGCGGCAGGCGCGCAGGCCGTTGGCCGTGGCGCCCTCGGGCGGCGCGTCCCCCGCGGCGGCGCCGTGCAGGCCCGAGTAGTCCTTGAGCTCGGCGTTGGTCAGCAGCAGCGGCTGCTCGGCCTTGCGGTGCGGCAGGAGCGGCTGCCGCGTGTAGTGCTCGCCGTTGGAGAGGCTCTCGGGCAGGCTCTGGTCGCGGCTCTCGGGCAGCAGCAGGATGCAGATGATGCAGATGAGCGTGCAGCAGGCGAAGATGATGTGGTGCAGGAAGTAGCCTTTCTGGTTGTGCAGCTCGATGATGGGCGCGGTGAGCATGCCGAAGCCCGCGCTGGCCAGCACCAGCCCCAGCCCGCCGCACCTGCGGGGCCCGCACCCGTTAGCGTCTGGCCACCGGCCGGCGCGGGGCGGGCCCCGTTCCCCACAGACCCGAGGCGGCCCCACACTAGGGCATCCCCCACGTGGGACGTTCCACCCGCCTTCACCCGGGCCACCCGTGCTTCACCTAGTATTTCCCCTCATGTATTCTGAAAGACAACTTTATAGTATCACTATAAATGGAGAACAGGACCGCTTGCCATGACTAACAGGCATATGGTGGAAAGGAAAGTATTATTAAATTATGCTCATTAAATTATGGCTTGCTCTTCATTTAGGAAACTAGAGGGTGGGGGAAGACTGCCAGGGGTTAAAGACATACCCACACGAACACTTTCTCTTTTCCATAATCAGAGAGCTTAGAAGGGACCTTAGAAACAGTAATTTCCTCGCTGAGTTGATGTTATTTTTCGCCGTGTCCCAGGTATTTCCTGGAATCATTCTGCACACCACCACTGGGAATGTGCCCTCTCTGGGAAAGGCTGTGCCCACAGCCTGCACTGCTGGAGAAATTCCTGCAGAGCCGAGCTCACACGGTACTGAGCGAAGCCCAGGGCTGCGTTGCCTGTCTCCACTCCTCTGCCACCCGCCAGGCGCTCCGGAGGCACTGGGATACGTGACATCGGAAACACCGCTGTACCTCTGAATAACATCTATTTGGACATAAAGGTATATTTTTGGGGAGAAGGTGTAATGTGGCCACCCAGAAAGCAGTGCAGTGCTGGCTGCAGTGGAGAGGACCATGGCGCCCAGGTGACCGGAGGAAATGGCCCCACCGTCCTACTGTGCCCTCACTGTACAGGCCGGACAGGGCTGGCCGGCCTCAGAGCTCTGGGGCCACAGGGAAGGGGCCAGGCGAGGAAGTCTCATCTCAAGGAAGGGGAAGTCCAGACGTTTGCTTCACCTCAGAGAGCAGACCTAGACCAGCAGGTGGAAGGTACAGGGATGTGGGCTTCAGTCGGTTTAGATAACTTCCAAATGGAGCTGCTCAAGAGTTAGGTGCTGCCCTTTAGTGACGTGGTTCTCATTCTCGGATGTGGGAGGGGAGCTCCTGGCTCCGGAGGACCTGTGATTCCCTCCGTTACACTGTAGGTGCCTCTAACTCACAAAAACACTGTCCTTCAAGGACACAGGATACAGGGTCAACATACAAAAGTCAACTGTGTGTCTACATGCTAGCAATCGACAAGTTGAAATTAAGAAAATTCACAATAACATCAAAATCGTGAAATACTTAGAAATAAACAAAGGAAATGCAAGACTTGTGTGCGGAAAGCTATAAAATGTTGCTGAGAAAAATTTAAAAAAACTAAATGAAGAGATTCCATGTTCATGGATTGGAAGACTCAATATTGTTAAGATGGCAACTCTGTGAATTCATCCAACACAATCCCTATCAAATTCCAAGATGACTTTTATTTCTGCAGAAAAAAGTAAGCTGATCTCAAGATTTATATGGAAATGCAAAGGATTCAAAATAGCTAATACAACTTTGAAAAATAACAAAATCAAGGACTGACTTTTCCAGTTTCTAAACTTACTAGAGCTACAGTAGTTGAGGTAGTGGTGCTGGTGATTGATAGATTGAGGGGACAGAATTGACAGTTCAGAAATAAAGCCTTACGTTCATGGTTAACTGAATTTTGACAAAGGTAGATTCAGGGGGGGTCTTTTCAACAAGTGGTATTGGGACACCTGGATGTCCACATGCAAGTGAGTAAAGTTGGACCTTTGCTTTGCGTTGCACACAAGAAAAAAACACAAATGGGCGAGAGTCCTACACGTAAGGGCTGAAACTATACCACTTCTAGAAGAAAGGGGAAAACATATTTTTCTTTAGGTTAGGAAAAAGATTTCTTACACATGGCATCAAAAGCAGGGTACATGAGAGAAGAAAGTGGTCAATTGGACTTTATGAAAATTAAAGAGCTCTGCCCTCCAGAAGACACTCTTAAGAAAATGAAAAGATAGACCATCCACCAGGAGAAAATATTTACAAAGCGTATGTAATACAGGACTTGTATCCAGAACATAAAAAGAGCTCTCAGTAAGAAGAGAAGCCAGTGGGCCAAAGGTCTGAATAGACTCTTCTCCAGAGAAACCATAAAATGCGGAGCGAGCGCCCAGGAAGGTGCACGTCATCAGTCACTGGAGGCCTGCGCCACAGCGGCAGAGATGCGATTTCAGGCTGCCTAGGATGGCTGCAACGAAAGAGACAGTGACAGAGAAACTAGGTCCCTCAGACCGCTGGTGGGAAAGGGAAATGGTGCAGCCACTGGAAGAGCTCGGCAGTTTCTTAAAAAGTTAAATATAAATTTTTATGATCCAGCAATTCCAGTCCTGTGAAACAGGAGAACCTACGTCCACGCAAGAACTTATCTGCGGACGTTCACTGTAGCGTTATTCATAACGGCCAAAAACCGGACGGAATTCAAAGGTGTATCAGCTGGAGAAACAAAGCGTGGTCTGTCCCACACGGCGGAATATTTACGGTAAGGGAACGTGGGAGAGCATCAGTAAGGTCCCGCTGCTTCGCTGTGGCGAGACCCGCACGAGGCCGCTGCGTTATAAGCTAGACGTGGATGGATGTCATGGTCTGTTAATTATGCCTCCGTAAAGTTAAGAAAACCCCAAAACTGCCCCCCCTGTGGGCCCGGGGCCTCCTATTGATACCGATCCCCAAACGCCTGGTCTAGAAGGTGGCCGCCCGGGCCTCACCCCTTCTTCCTGAGAATCCAGGTGCAGCCCCCGCTCCTGGCTGCGAGTTTCCGCCGGCTTTGCCCCGGGTGAGCCCGGGCTCCCTCCGCGGGCTTCTCAGGCCGGCCGTCCCCGGGAGGGAGGGGCCCTGCCTCGCCCCGCTTCCCGCGGGCCCTCTGGCGCGGGGCCGGCTCAGCAGGGAGCCAGGGCGAGGGGCACCCGGCAGGGCGGGCGGCGCCCCGGGCGGGCAGCTGGACCTAAGGGCCACCCTGCGTCGGACACAGCCCCAGGGAAGACGGGGCGGGGCCCAGCCTAGCGGGCGGCCTTCCTCGGCGAGCAGGCCCCAGGGCGCGACTGCGCGGGACGGGGGCCTCCATCCATCACGGGCCGGGGGGCCTCCACCCACCGCGGGCCGGGGGGCCTCCATCCACCGCGGGACCGGGCGGCCTCCATCCACCGCGGGACGGGGGGCCTCCATCCACCGCGGGACGGGGGGCCTCCACCCACCGCGGGCCGGGGGGCCTCCACCCACCGCGGGCCGGGCGGCCTCCACCCACCGCGGGCCGGGGGGCCTCCATCCACCGCGGGACGGGGGGCCTCCATCCATCACGGGACGGGGGGCCTCCACCCACCGCGGGACGGGGGGCCTCCATCCACCGCGGGACCGGGCGGCCTCCACCCACCGCAGGCCGGGGGGCCTCCATCCACCGCGGGACGGGGGGCCTCCATCCACCGCGGGACCGGGCGGCCTCCACCCACCGCGGGACGGGGGGCCTCCATCCATCACGGGACGGGGCGGCCTCCACCCACCGCGGGACGGGGGGCCTCCATCCACCGCGGGACCGGGCGGCCTCCATCCACCGCGGGACGGGGGGCCTCCATCCACCGCGGGACGGGGGGCCTCCACTCACCGCGGGACCGGGCGGCCTCCACCCACCGCGGGACGGGGGGCCTCCACCCACCGCGGGCCGGGGGGCCTCCATCCACCGCGGGCCGGGGGGCCTCCATCCACCGCGGGCCGGGGGGCCTCCACCCACCGCGGGACCGGGCGGCCTCCGCCGCCTCCCGCCACAGCAGGAGAATAAAGGCGCTGCTCTGCCCCCCGAGACGGCGGGCGCTCCAGGAGCTCGGCCGCGCGCCCGCAGGTGCGGGGCTCGTTCCCGGTCGGGGCGCGCACCGGTCGTGGGTTCAATTCCCAGTCGAGGCGCCTCCTGGAGGCCGCCCATCGGTGTTTCTCTCTGAAGATCAGTAGAAACACCCGGGTGAAGGTTAAAAAAAAAATTAAAAGAAATAGGAGCCCAAAGCCTCCAGGGCAGCGTGAGCACCCAAAGGCCGCAGGGGCGCGGGCCGGTGCCCGCCCGCAGGCGGTCACTCCTGCCGCCGGCGTCCCCCGCGGGACCGCGTCCCGGCACCTAGGCGCCCAAAGGCGGGGTGTCCCGTGGCCGGGCGGCGAAGGCCGGCGCCCGCAGCTCGCGAGCCAGCAAGGAAGGGGGCCCTCAGCCCGGCCGGGGGCCGAGTCCCGCCCGAGCAGTGCGCGCGTCCCCCAGTTCACGTGGCCTCCCAACCCCAGCGCGACGGTATTAGGAGGGGCTTCGGGAGGCGACTGGGTCATGAGGGTGGATCCCTCCCGACAGGATTAGGGCCCTTACAGAAGGGCCCCCAGAGGCCTCTCTCCACCTGGCACCAGGTAAGGACGCGCAAGGAGGGCGGCGAACCGGAGGCAGGCCCTGCCACACACCAAGCTGCGGACACTCTGACCTTGGACTTCCCAGCCTCTGGACTGTGAGAAATAACCTTCTGCTGTTCCCACACCACCCAGCCAGTCTATGGTACCCTGTGCCTGCGGCCTGAATGGACTGCCACACCTTCTAATTACTGAATGAACTTAGAGGTGGGTCCAGCCGGCTGTGGCCTGGGCGAGACCCTGGAGCTGAGGGCCCAGCCAGGCCACTGGACTGCTACCCACAGAAACCCTGAGACAGTAAGCAAAGGGTGTTTGAAGCCACTATGTTTTGGGATAATTTGTTACGCAGCAAAGATAACCGATAATCACTATCACTGAGTGAGAGAATTCCCTGGCCTCGACAGCCGGTCTCCGCACCCAGGCTGGGATGTGTCCTCGGGACCATCTGTGCATTAGAAAGCCCTCGACCAGGGGAGAGACTGAAAGTGCTAGAGGGACAGTCACAGCACTGCTACTGAGCCATCAAGGGACACAAATGAGGAACAGCAGTATTTTGGGGAGTGTCCCCCAGATACTAACCCCTTCCCAGGCAGAGGGTCCCGGACAACCTTTTAAAGACACTGAACCTGCTCAGCCAGTGTGGCTCAGTGGTTGAGTGTCCACCCATGAACCTGGAGGTTACAGTTCAATTCCTGGTCAGGGCACATGCCCGGGTTTCAGGCTCGATCCCCAGTAGGGGGCATGCAGGAGGCAGCCGATCCATGACTCTCTCATCACTGATGTTTATTTCTCTTCCTCTCTCTAAATTCAATAAAAACATATTAAAAAAATAAAGACACTGAACCTTTCTGTTGGTATTGGTTCATCTGCTTACCATCCTCATTTATGAACCCTTCACAGTCAAGGAGTATTTCCTAGAACATCAACTGAAACACACTGTTTATGCTTAATAAATGTTGGATGTTTGTGGATTATACTGGCTTCCTAGGTAGGGAGGTCAGCTCACCCAAATGAACAGGGCAGGTTAAATACAGATGACCACTGGACCGAGCAATGTGGTTGGCTCCATCTGTAAGATGACGGATAAAGCAGCCACTGAGTCTTTTTGATCATTCTGGTCACTTCGGGGAGCCACAGGACATTGCAAGTGACATACTGGACACTAGAGAAAACGGAAGTGTTTCCTTGGAGCCTTTGATACCAATAAGACATCATTTTCCTTGAAACCTCCTGGGTTTCCACCTGACCTTGTTGCTAAGAGTGAATGCCACTGACAAACAGCTCAGCGCATAAAGACCACGCGTGGGCTGATGCGCAGGAAGGCAGAGTGCACGAGGAAGGCCGAGCACGGATGCACGCTAAAGGAGCAGAGCTCAGCACCAGGCAGAAGTCTCCCCTCATCCTGCCAAACCGACTCCATCACACTAGTACACTGTGTAATTAGTCATGTCCAATGAAATGAAATATATTTGGTTTTTGGTAGGATTAGGTGGATCATTAAAAAATTACCTATATACACATATACTATATACACATGCACATGTATGTACACGTGTATATAATGTGCAATATGTCTATATATTTTTTCTCTATTTTCTGTTTGGTTTTCCATCAAAGATACCTTAAAATTATTCAGTAAGATTAAAAAATATTTTGGCAGAATTTGGTATGTCATTTTTGGCATTGTGTTTTCTTTTTGAAATTTCAGTTTAGAGAACGGGATCATTACATGCTTGGTTTTAAGGCCATAGCTTCCCTTCCCACACATGGTTCGCGCACCTTCCCGCTCTCCTCTGGGTTGTCACTAGAGGGCAGCATATGCCCGTATTCAATAGAGAGCCAGCCCCTCCGTTCACACGGTAAGCGCTGTGCTTGAGGCGCACAGGTCTTTCCAGGGGATTCTGTATGTCACCAGCAACACTACCTAAACTGCTCTAAGGACGGAAAGACCCATACACAGGGAGACTTACCGGAAGCAGTCAATGAATTAAGAGTTCCAGAATCTCCAAATCATTCTGTTAAACGTGAATCCCAGAGACACCTCCTATTTTCACGCCCTCTTTGGTGTTACTTAGCTTGTCATTACCAGGCTTCCATGAAGTCAAGGATGAGCTCATATTTGTG
Organism: Miniopterus natalensis; assembly: GCF_054644295.1. Lineage (NCBI taxonomy): Eukaryota > Metazoa > Chordata > Mammalia > Chiroptera > Miniopteridae > Miniopterus > Miniopterus natalensis. The sequence goes on from NC_142089.1 coordinate 82,438,975, forward strand.
TCACTTTTACAGAAATAAATGTAACTGCCCAAAATACTGAGGACTAATAATATCAATTTTCTTTTTTAAAGAGTATTGACAGCTATACATGTTCAGTAATTATAAACAGTTGGACTATAGAGAAAACCCCAAAGAATAAGTATTACTATCATGACTATTATCATGAGCACACAGGTCAAAGGGGAAAAATGGATTCTGAGCTCAGCACCAATGCAGAGGCGCACAAGCTTTGCCCATGTGTTGAGTAACTGTCCAGATCAGCTTTCATTGGCGAGGCCGGACCCTTTACCTATATTCACTGCTCCCCCAGCGCCACCGGCCACAGGTCATTCCACGTTAGGGCCCAGAGGTGGACGCTGGCTGAAGGCTGCACCCAGGCCGAGCAGGGACAAGTGGCTTCTGGGGTGACACTCTGCCCACGCCATTCCTCCCTCTGTGCCGAGGACCCAGATCTAGGCTCGGGCATCCTCTGCGCTCTGGTTGTCCCAGGTCCTGCCTTTTCACTTCTAATGTGCATGCCTGTCTCCTTGGCTTCTGATCACCCACTGAGCATTTGTTATAAATGTTGTGTATATATTTTAAGACACACATTTTAAAAGAAGTTAACCAGACTCCAGGTTGTCACATTACACAGAGGCTATCTTTATCCCAGGCTCCTGAGGCAACTTTAGAGCCCAGACCTCAAGGTCTGGGGTCTAGTCCTGAGGTGGGGGTGGCAGGGAGGGCCCAGTCAGGGTGAAGGTGTCAGATATGGCAAGGTTGGGGAAAAGCTCCTAGAAGGAGGTGGTGGGGCGGCCTGAGGGGAGCAGAGCAGGAGACACCAGGAGGCAGCGATGGACTCGGACAGAGCAGGGGATCCACAGCCAGCTCAGCGTGGAGGCCGTGGGGACCATGGGGAAACAGAGGGAGCCTGCCGCCCTCGCCAGCACCTGCCTCCTCTCCCCGGCCCTCTGCAAGGGGACCGGAGACAGCGCGGTCTGTGGGCTCCGGCCTGCAGCTGCCTGTGGACGTTGCCTAGAAAGGATGAGCTGCCACAAAAAGCCACTGCTTCCGGATCAGCCAAGACCCCGGCCACTTCTGCCTGAGCCAAAGGGGAGAAAGTGCCGCAGACACGGGTCCTTCCAAAGCCTCCTGCGTCTCCGAACTAAAAAGCCTGGAAAGGAACTTGGGAAGGAACCTGGGAAGAACCGGCTGACACGCTAATGCCCAGGCGGGAAGGAGGCAGCTCTGAAGCCAGACTGGGAAGTTTGGTGGGATCTCAGGGACCAGGATGAACTGATTAATCAGCACTGGCCTGTCACTGTCCTTCTTGGACAACGGAACTCTGCATGTTTTGTGCAGAAAGGTGTCTATCTTTGCATTTGCCAACAGTCAGTCCTGGCAGCTGAACCTGCACTGTCCTTCTTCAGATGTTTTCAATACAGTGCTGTAGAAAAAGGCTAGTTTTGTACTAAGAAAAATGCAGCTTCCAGGCCACAGGCCGCCTATCGTGGCTTACCCTGGATTTAACTGCATGCAGGGGGCAGGGATAAGAAAGCCACTTGGGTCATGGGGGCCCGTGGGAACTGTCCCTGGGTGTGTGTATAAGAGGACAGCCCTCTGAAGGAAAGGGAGCCAAGGGGGGTGAGGGGTGGTGTCACAGTAACACCAGGAAGCCTTCCATCCTGGCCAGGGGACTGGACCCCCTTTGGGCTGAATTCTCTTTTCTGCAGGGGCAAAAACATCACCAAGGGCCACGGTTTTTCTAGTTTGTCATCTTGGCGAGCTCAGTCTGACAACGTATCTGTTGAGTTTCTATCTCCAGATCATCTTTCCAGGTTTGCCTCACATTTCCTTCAGCTTGGCTTCTTAAGCAAAACCTCATGGTGAACAGTGAAGTTTACCCACTACTACAGTGGAGGGGCCCAGGGAAGTATCCACAACTACGCAGAGGCCGAGAGGCCAGCAGAAAGCTGACTCTTGCTGTCCTGAGAACCCTCTCTCTGGAGTCTCGTAAAGGGAGGAACTGTACCAGGTAGAGAAGTCAAGGGGCTGCTGTCTGCCTCAGGTGTCCTGCAGCTTCCAACACCACATACAAGAAGCTTAGGCCCAGCTCTTCGCTTTGCTAAGGAGAGGGTTGGACAGGATGAATTACGTGGCATTTAATTGCTCTCTTCTTAAATATACGATTCCTTGGCAATTTATCCCCAGGTACGAAGCAGCCTTCGGGCTTGGCACACACAGTAAAACCCAGAAGGGTGAATCAGAATGAGGTCATGTGGAAATTCTGTTGTCAGCATGACTCCTGGGATGTGGGAAGGAGAGTCCATGGACCTACCTGCCTCCTCCCGGAGTCCTTCCCAGTACCCTGGGGCCAAAACAATGAGTCTGCACAAATCCCCTGCAGCTCTATTGGCCTCCACTAGTTCCCCGTGTGGGAAAGTGTGGCTGGAAAGGGTGTCGTCACGCTGACCTCTGGGCTTTATCTCCCGGTGAATAACTACCCACATTCACAGTTTATATTTGAAAAGAGCATGCGCTGGAAATGCTAATGATATTCCCATATGAAGTTCAAAGTAAACCAAGATGAGCTCTTTCACAGTCACACACAGTCATTGCCAGGAAAACCTATGACTTTGCAGTGCAGTGGTGCCCTTTTAAATAAAGGCAAACCCTTTGGTTATGCCATGAACTCAGTAACATCAGACGGTGTGTATCACCCACCCCGCCCCCACACACTACCCAGGGATCGCCCCGGGAACAACCAAACCTCCCTCCACAAATCAAACAAAATGAGCTGAGCACAGGGACACCACCCTCAGGAAATGATGAAATGATCTCAGCTCCGCCAGGGCTGCGCTTGTCCGGCTCCCTCGGCCACTGCCTGGCACGTCCCCGGGCCTGCACTAGATGCTGCGTCAGTCAATCAGTGACGCAGCTTGCTGGGCTTTCTCTCTCTGAGGCCTGTCTCTGGACTAGTGACATCGACTTCTCAGGCCAGTAAAAATGAAGGCCTACTTTACTTCCCTTTTTCATTTTGAAATAGGTTTTTTCACTGGGGTCTCAGAGGAGCTGGTGCCACTTGGTTTCAGTTGATGTATGGGTGTCAGTTACCTGCTGATTTCTCTCCTTTTCTAGTCATTGCCATGTTTCCTGTACCCTGAAAAGTTCCCTGCTCCCTGTTCCTCTGACTACTGCCTGGCAGAGCCCAGGGTCAGGGTGGAGCCCTGTCTTGACGCTCACAGGCGCAGCACAGGAGTCCCAGTTGCCCAAGGCCAGGGCAGGCCAAAGCCAGTGGTTAATTCACCGGAGCCTTGCTGAACGGCAGCCTCCCAGGTCCCGGAACACGTGCTGCAGGGTGTCCCCCGTGACTCACCGTATCACCGTGGGGGTGACCTCCGCACAGAAGAACACACTGAGGCTTCCCACCGCATGGGAGGCAAACATGCCCACGATGGAGAACGCGATGGAGAATTTGTCCTTGACGCTGTCGCTCATACCTGAAGGACATCAGAAGGGGCGGTGAGGGGGCGTGGGAGGGAGGGAAAGGGTGCTAGTAAGGCCAGGGTGGGAGCAGGGGGAGAGGGCGGGAGGGGCCGCAGGGCGCTCGGTCCTCTGCAGACGGAGGAGTACCCAGAGGCAGAGGCCAGACCCTCTGGGCAGTAGACTCCGCTAGGGTCCTGCAGATCCCTGTGGGTCCTGAGTGCTGAGCACACATGACTGCTGGACTCCTTAGGCCCCGAGCCGGCCTGGCAGGAAGGCAGGCTGGTGGTCTCAGGGGCTATAGCAACGTCTATCCTGCCCAGCCCTCCATGTGGCTCCAGAGAAAGGTTCCTGCCCTCAGAGAGCCCCGCTATTCAGGCCTCACCCAGTCCAATACCAGGACAGGGTATCTCAGGCTTGATTTAGGGGAACAAAAACTCAACCCAAACAGAGAATTTTGGGGCCTGGAGGGAAAGGGCTCCACCACACCAAGCATCTTGCGAATGGCACCAGAGTCGGACCTCACAGCAGGGTGGCATCTAGCGAGGAGCAGTAGCGTGTCACTGGGGCTCAGACATTTGGAGCACAGCTCGGTTCCCCGCAAGGCTGCATGGGCCCTCAGGGCTCTCACTGTGGAGGCCCCAGTGGCCCGGGCTCTGGTCAGGCCAGCACGAGTGACCAGCAGCCCTGGGTGCAGGGCGATGGCTCTGCTGTCCCCCGGTGGAGAGCAGCGGGCTTGCGTGGTTCATTCACAAGGGGCGGCAGGCTTCCCTGGCAGCTCGGACAGCCAGGCCTCCCGCCTCTAGGCTTCCTGGTCTCGCCCAGGCACTGTCCCTAAGGCACACTGCATCTCTGCGTGGGTGGCAGCTGAGGGCCTGTGCTGGCTGCCGGTGCGGGTGCCAGGGGAAGGCAAGGGCGTGCGTGCAAGCTGGCCAAGCAGGGGAGTGAGCAGTTTTCTAGAGGCAGAGTGTAAAGAAGACAGACAGACGTATGCTTATAGTGTCCAACCTACGGCCAAGTTCAGCTGCAACTCTTGGAGGGTGAGGGAGGAGAGACAGGAGAGGGAGAGCACAGGTGTGAGTGTCTGGGAAACCACTGCTGGGGCGCAGTACAGAGGTGCGGGCGCAGGCACAGGGTCGGGGCTCACCTGAGTCCGGGTGCTGGCTGTATTTCCCGATCACTGGGCCGCAGAGGTGCCGGTGCCACACGGAGGGGGGAAAAGGGGGAAAAGAGGGAAAGAGCATGTGAGGTGGGAAGTGACCCCTGTGTTTCCATGTGGCTGGTCTGCCGCGAGCACCCTGCCAGGTCTGGGGCCAGGGCCAGAGACATGGAGAGGAGCTGTGGGGACAGCCCCAGGGCACTGGAGTTAGCGCTCAACTAAACAGAACTGTGTGCGGAAGGGCTGGCTACAGCCCACTGGCCTCCGCTCCTGGGGGGGAAACAGCTCTTCAGGACTGAGACTCGGCGCAGCTCCCGACCTCAAGCGCAGGCGTTAATCTCACTGTGTCTGAATATTTGCAGCTGGCTGTGCTCAGCGAGCCTCAGCCTGGGGCCGACCGGCCGCGTTTATGCCGCTCGCTCTGGTCCTCGCACCACCGTCCTTTGCACGATGCTCCAGCGGGGAATGAGCGCCCTGGCGCCCCGGGGCTGCCGCTCCTACACCTCCCCGGGAGCGTCCACTCACAGAGGCCCCCAGGGGGAAGCTGGGTGGCCTCACCAGGGACAGGATGGTCGGGAGACACAGACGCACTTATCTGGTCCCGTCAGTCACAGCTGCAACAGAGACCAGCCCCCAGAGAGATGCAGGCTGCGTGAGGCCCTGCCAGGAGAAACTCGGCTCCTGAGGTTGGAACTAGCTTTTCCATGATCCAGTTTGTGCACGAGGCTGAGGAGGTCGTGAGGCTTTTCCTTTGCCTTCCGTTCTGGACCCTGAGCGGAAGGGTCCGTTCAGCCACGTCACGCACACCTGAAACACCAGAGGCTCTGACCTATGGTGCACTGGATAGTCCCCGGGCCCAGACCCCCCTGGGGCTGCTTTCCTCACGGCATGTGTCCCCGCAGCGCCCGAGCCGTCCCGAGAGGACCATGCCCGGGTGAGAGGAGGGCTCAGTGGCCCCGCTCACACAGGTCTCACCCTGGGGCAGGTCAGAGAGACGCCTGCGGCTCCTTCCACACATGGAGGGGGTGTTTGCTCAGAGCTGTTCTGAGCTTGCCTGCTTATAGCTGGAGGGGCTGCATGGGTTCCCTAGCTCTCCTTTAAATTATTTTAAACATTTACTGAGAAATTCTTTGGCCCAAAGACAACCTGAAGAACTTGGGAACGTCTACTGAAAGGCAGTGTCCCGATGCAAAAGTGTCAACATTTATTTCTCCTTAATTTCACAGTAAAACTTAAACAAGTCCTCAGTTCTTCTTGGTCATGTGATGTGTCCCAGAGAGACAATCTGGCCCCTAGTGCAGCCGGGTCCATCACCGTCAGTCAGGAGGCTCTGAGTGGGAGCCCAGAGTTGGGTGGGGGAGGGGAGGAAAGCCTTTCACATTTCAAACAGAGCTGTCCCTGCCAAACCAGCTCTGCAAGCTGTTGAGTTTGGAATACCAGGCCACTGAAAACCATTCCCAAGTCCACCCTGGCCCTTTCAAATACCCTTTGTGTACACCGGCCCCCTCCACCCTTCCCACCCCACAGCCATCCCGCTCCCCTGGCCCCACTCACAGTTGAGGAGCCCGAGCTGCAGGAGGGAGGCCAGGGCAGTGAGGATCATGAAGAGCAGCAACCCTCCCCGGCGCCCCAGGAACCTGACCACCACGCACATGGCCAGGCAGGAGGCCAGGGCGATGCTGGCCATGGTGTAGTAGTCAGCGTAGAAGTTATCCAGCAGTGGCACCTTCACCTCATGGCCCATCATGCTCCTGGCGAAGCAGTGGTGGATTCCGTACCCTGTCAGCCTGTGGGAGACACCGAGAGGCTGTGGGCAGGTGTGCGGGGACACCAGGGACAACGCCACACCCTCGGAGGTCACTGTCCACCAACCAGGAAACGTATAATCGGCTCCGTATGTAATCCAATGCCTGCCATTGCAGGAGAGCCACACCGATGGAAGACTCCAGGGGAGGGGCTCTCGCTGGGCACACATCCACTCCCAGCCCCCATTTCAGGAGACTGTGAGCATAAAAGCAGCGGGACCTCGTGTTCAGACAGCAACTTCCACGGGAACCCAGCATGTGTGCAGGGTGCTCCCAGGTGTCAGCTCCTTCAGTTCCACGTTGGCGCCATAGGAGCCACTGCCAGACCCACTGCACAGAAGGACACATGGGCTGGGGGGTCCTCCACTGGCACAGGTTATGCAGCTGGAGAGTGACAACCTCAGAGACACACTGCCTGTCTGTGTCTGCCTCTTCCTTCAGCGCTCGGGATCCTGGGGGCTTAGAAATCTGTCCAGAGAACTATCTATTCAGCTCATTCTGCCTACTTGTCCAAGGCACCCTGAAGAGGCCAGTAGGAATGGTCTTGGGACTTCATCTCAATTCTTAAGTTACCTGTTTCCCTCCACTGCCCGGGGTCAGGCTTCTAACTGCCCCATAGGATCACAGAAACCTGCTGGAAATGAGTGTCCCGGCTGCTGCAGACAGATGTCCGCCCTGGGAACAGGGATAAATATGCATCTCTGCACACCCAGGATGCTACAGCAGGGTCCACGATGTGCAGGCTGTTCCCAGGGCTCTGAAGGCCCTTTGGATGTGGTAAAATGCCTGCACCTGAGGGGCCCCCCTGCTATGTCTGCACTCAGCATCCGAGCTAACACGCCCCTTCTCCTCCCACTCCCCATGCTCTCCCATCACCCGGAGGATGCACCCCTGCAGCAGGAGGCCACCAGCGCCAAACACACGCCAAACACATGGGCATCCATGTGGGAAACACTCAGTAGAGGGCCCGGCTCCCTGTGCCATCCTTTTGTCATCTAGCAACTGAGCTTCAGTCCACCTCTGGGTCCCAAATGCCTGCTTCTCCTTCCCGGCTTACCGAGGGCACAGGAAAGTCTCCACCCTTTTGTTGGGGTGGAGAGGAAGTCCTCTGACCACAAAGAGAGACAGACACCCCCAGCAAAAATCACCAAAATGTCACCTTGTCTTCGTCACATTTTGTATTTTTTCCATAATACAACTTGGAGAAGTCGCTCCATTCTTAATGGTCCTACTGGTCTAGCCAGCATCTGCCCAAGACTGGACAGTAGGGTGGTGGCTGTGCCAGTGCCAACTCTGGGCCTGGAGGCTAAGGCCTGAGGTCTTGGGCCCTGATCAGCCAGGTGGACATAGCTGGTTATCCCTGTGCCTGGGCCTTGGTCTCCAGTCTGTAGGACAGGGTGTAAGTAAGACCTGAGCTCTCCCATAGCTTTGGTAGTAGCACCTTTTGTATACTTCCTCAAATTTAATCAGGAACCCCAATATCGAGTACTGATTAAATGGAGCCACTTTGATGGAAACCGCCATGGGGAGCCGAAGGACCAGCCTGGCCTACTCTCTGATGCACGTCTGTGTGGACCAGCCAGGGCCCCTGCCTGGGCAGCAAGAAGGGTAACAAGCCGGGCCTGCTGGGCTGGGGTGGCCAGCAGGGGCTCTAGCTGCCTGTGGCTAGGGGTGGGGTCCATGTCCTCCAGCAGTTGTAACCTTCCAACCACTGTCAGGAAGCTCTGACAGGCTTATCAGACCTAGCTGGGGCCCCTTAGCAAAGAGTGGAGCCAGGGCAGGCCAGAGGGCCCGGCGGGGCCATAGTTCAAAGTCCAGCTGGGGAGGAGAGTTTCCAGCCCCTCCCTGCCTGGGCCTCAGGTGTGTCCCCCGTGACTCACGAGTTCACACACAGGACCACGATGTTTTTCCACAGGTTGCGGGTTCCCACCATCTTCACGATGCAGACCTTCCTGGGCCTCCGGGGCAGCTCCTTCTCCAGCTCTGCGGGGAGAGAGCGCATGACTTTTCGAGAGACCCAGGCAGGCAGCCCCCAAAACAGCCTCGTGTCCTAAATGCAGGCATAGTGAACAGGGGGAATGCTTCAGGTTTTCCCCCCCTTTAAGCCAGAGGACAGAACCTGCTGTCGGGATAGCAAGTGTGTTCACAGACTCTACTGTGGCAGTGCAGACTCCCCGCGCTGGGTGTGGGGGAGCGTGCACACGGCCAGCACACAGCCTCCCCGAGAAGCCTCTCCCGGGCCCAGGCAGGGCACACACAGGGCCAGCGCAGGCTCTCCCTCCGGCCAAGCGCAGGGCTGTCTGGTGGTGTTCCAGGTCACTGAGCACTAATGAGGCTCTGGCCATCTGAGAACAGTGGCTCCTTATGAGCCTGATCTGTGCGGCCGCCCGCTGCCAGAGGCTGGGAAGCACCGGACATGATCCTTAACTCGGGGCGGAACGCACGGTGGCGCTGCGGCTGCTTCGGACACTGCCCGCAAGTGCACACACCTTCGAGAGAGAAATAAATGCAGGGATGGGTGCTTGTCTGTGCACATACAAGCATACACAATCCACACGTGTGCATGCTTTAGTTAACGGTTAAAGCCTCTGGGGGTTGGAAAAGACAGATGACGCTTTGGCTGAAAGCGATGAGACCATCGACAGTTATGAGAGTTTCCTGTGATGAGTTTGGAACCCCGTTCTGCAGACTGATGGCTCCCAGGGCCACAGGAGCCGGTTAGTGAGTTT